>NC_133167.1:11687500-11989000 GCF_040802235.1 Manis javanica | reverse complement strand
TTTTTTCCTTGGTGTTGGGGTGCATGAGTTATGAGTTCCTTATATATTTTGGTTGTTAACTGCTTATCAGAAAAATCATTTATGAATATATTTTATGAATACTGTAGGTTGCTTTTGTTCCCTGTTGGTGGTGTCCTTTGATGTACAGAAGCTTTTAAATTTGATGTAGTCCCACTTGTTCATTTTTGCTTTTGCTTCTTTTGCCTAAGGAGATGTGTCCAAGAAAAATGCTCATGCTTATGTTCAAGAAACTTTTGCCTATGTTTTCTTCAAAGAGTTTTATGATTTCATGTCTTATATAATCCACTTCAAATTTACTTTTTTGTATGGAGTTAGAAGAATCCAGTTTCATTTTCTTGCATGTATATGTGAGGTTTTCCCAATACCATTTATTGACAAGATTTTTTACCCATTGTATATTCATGGCTCCTTTATCATATATGTGTGGGTTTATTTTTGGGCTCTCTATTCTGTTCCACTGATTTATGGTTCTGTTCTTGTGTCAGTACCATACTGTGTTGATTACTGTAACTTTGTAGTATACCTTGAAATCAGGGAGCTTAACACCTCCTGCTTTGTTCTTTTATCTCAAGATTGCTTTGGGCATTGAGAGTTTTTTGGTTCCATATAATTTTATGATTCTTTGCTCTAGTTCTTTGAGAAATGCCACTGGTATTTTGATAGGGATTGCCCTATAATCTGTAAATTGCTTTAAACAGGAGCATGGGATGGACTTCCATTTATCTGTGTCTTCTTCAATTTCTTTTATCAGTGTCTTGTAGTTTTCAGAGTACAGGTTTTTCACCTTCTTGGTTAGGTTTATTCCCAGATATTTTCTTCTTTTTGATGCAGTTGTAAACAGAATTGGTTTCCTGATTTCTCTTTCTACTACTTTGTTTTGTTAGTATAAAGGAAGGCAATAGATTTCTGTATATTAATTTTGTATCCTCCAACTTTGCTGAATCCAGTTACTAGTTTTGAATAGTGTTTTGGTGGAATCTTTAGGGTTTTCTATATATAGTACCATGTCATCTGCAATAGTGACAGTTTTACTTCTTTCTTACCAATTTGGGAGATTTTTATCTCTTTCTTATCTGATTGGTGTGGCTAGGACTACCAATGCCATATTGAATAAAAATGGTGAGACTGGACATCCTTATTTTGTTCCTGATCTTAGAGGAAAAGCTTTCAGCTTTTTGCCATTGAGTATGATGCTAGCTGTGGGTTTGTCTTATATGGCCTTCAGTATGTTGATATATGCTCCCTTTATGCTGTTTCTGTTGAGATTTTTCTGGTTTTTTAGTTCCTCTCTTATACTCTCCTTTTGGTACCCAATTTTTTTTTTTTTTAGTCTTATCCTTGGATTTCTTTTTAAAAATATCTTGTGTATGTGTATTATAGGCTTTAGGTTTGTGGTTGCCATAAGGTTCACAGTTTTCTAAATATATAACAGTCCATATTAAGCTGATGGTTGCTCTATTTTGAACACAATCCAAAAGTGCTATTTTTTCTTTGTTCTCTTCCTCCATACTTTATGATGTCTTAATTTATATCTTTTGTATATCCCTTGACTGATTTTGTATATAGTTGATTTTACTATTTTTTTTTTACTTCATATGTGCTTAGTAAGTAATTTGTCTCCTATCTTTACAGTAGGTTTATTTTCACTAATGAAAAATATTCAGGCATAAGAACATTCCCATTTACAGACGTCCTTTTAACATATCCTGTAAGGGCAGTTTAGTGGTGGTAAATTCTTTTAACCTCCATTTACTGGGAAACTTTTAAACTCTCCTTTAATTCTGAATGATAATTTTTCTGGGAAGAGGATTCTTGGTTATAAGTTCTTTCCTTTCAATACATTATGCCACTCCCTTCTGACCTATAAAGTTTCTGCTAAGAAATTTTTCTAGAACTTTATGCAGTTTCCCTTATAGCTAACTGTCCACCTTTTGCTTGCTGCTTCTAAGATTCTCTGTATCTTTAATCTTTGTCATTTTAATTATTATATGTCTTGGTGTTGTCTCCCTGGGGATCCTTTTGTTAGGGGCTGTCTGTGCTTCTAGGACCTGGGTTTCTTATTTCCTTCCCCAGATTGGGGAAGTTTTCAGTTTTTATTTCTTCAGAGACTTTCTACTCATTTTACTCTCTCATCTCCTTCTGGTACCCATATTATGAGAATATAGTTTCATTTGTAGTTGTCACACATGTTTCTTAGCATTTTCTAGTTTTAAAAATTATTTTTTCTCTCTGTTTCTTAGCTTGGTTCCTATCCTATTCTCTATCATCACATTGATTATTTCCTCTTCTTCCAGAAGTATACTATTCATTCATTCTATTGTATTTTTCATTTCAGTTCTTGTATTCTTCAGCTATGAGTGGCTTTTTGTCAAATTTTCTATCTTTTTGTTAAAGTTATGGATGAGATCATCAATTCCTTTCCCCAGTAAGCACATAATTTTAAATTAAATGTAGAATTTATCATTTTGAAATACAGATACAAAGTCTAATTTAAAATC
Source organism: Manis javanica (assembly GCF_040802235.1). NCBI lineage: Eukaryota > Metazoa > Chordata > Mammalia > Pholidota > Manidae > Manis > Manis javanica. The sequence goes on along the minus strand of NC_133167.1, from coordinate 11,986,481 downwards.
TATCAAAGAAAAAAGAAAATAACAAACAAAGCATCAAAAGTATCCTTTTAAAATTTATATTAAAAATATTCCATAAGCGTCTTAGTTGTACTTACAAATAATGTATTACATAACAAACATGTATATTAAGGGTATATGTTTACAAGTAATGTACAGGTAATATATTAATGACAAAATCTGTCTTTCTTCAAAATTGTTTTTCAATCCCTGTTTTACTTATAACATACTAAATAGCATATTCTGATCTAAATTCTTTCCCAAATATTTTACTATGTTCTCTAAGAAATGTATTTTTAAGGTATTTCTAATGGTATTTTTTGTGCTCTTAACCTGTATTTCCCTAATGACTATAATGTTGAGCATTTTTTATATGCTCATTATAATACATTCATCTTTGCTGAAGAGTCGGTGCAAATCTTTTGCCTTTATTTCTAATTGGTTTATTTGATAAGTTTTGGGTTGTAAGAATTCTACATATATTCTAGATACAAGTTCTTATCATATATATGTTTTGGAAATATTTTCTTATAGTCTGTCACTGTCTTCACCTTTTCTTAAATGTCTTTTTTGGGGCAGAATATTTTATTGTTTATGAAATCCAAGCTATATTTTATTTTATTGCACACTTTCCATGTCCCATATAAGAAGTCTCTGCCTAACCTAAGGGTACAAAAATTTTATTGAATATTTCCATTTAGAGTTTTTATAATTCTAGCTCTTAGATCTAGATCTATGACCCATGTTAGGTTAATTAATGCATGGCTTTAGATAAAGATTGAGTTTTTTTTAAAAAGTGGTATTTTAGGACCATATAATGAAAAGGCTAGCATTTCCTCATTGAGTTCCCTTTGCATTGCTGTCAAAAATTGATTGAACATAAGTTTTTAGATCTGTTTCTTGACTTTTTATTAAGTTCCATTATTTATGTGGTAGTTCTTATGCCAAGCATCAAAATACTGATTTCTGTAATCTTGAAAACAGAAAATGTGAGTCTTCCAATTTTGTTCTTTTCAAGGTTGTTTTGGCAATTCTAGTGTTTTGCTTTTCTATAATATTCAGAATAAACTTGCTAATTACTAAAAAGAGAAGCCTGAGATTTTAATTGGTATACATCTGGTAGAATGCCTAAAACTTAAAAATAATGAGAATACCAAGTGTTAATGAGGATGTGGGAATGATAGGAACATTCATGAATTGCAGGTGAGAATATAAACTGGTGTAGTCATATTGGGAAATAATTTGGCAATTTCTTATAATGTTAAATGCACATTTTCCCTATGGTGCAGCAATTCTACTCCTTGGTAATTATGACCTAAGACTTGTATACCAATGTTTATGACAAGTAATCACTCGAAACTAGAAGCAGTCCAGATGCCTATTAGGTGATGAATTGATAGACAAGTTATGGTGCACCTAATTTGGGAAATAGTAGTCAGCAGTAAAAATGAATAAACTCCTGATATGTACAATAGCATGAGTAAATCTTAAAAGCATTATATAATTGAAAAAAACTAGGCACAAAGGATTACAAATTGAATGTTTTCGTTTATATGATATTCTAGAAGAGGCAAAACTATAGAGAACATAAGTAGCAACCCAACTGGTTGGAATGGGGAGAGAGAAGGGCCAGAGGGGCACTTTAAACATTGATGAAAACGAATTATTTATTGATTGTTGTGGTTATTACACAACTATACATATTTGTTAAAATTTTCCAAGTTGTATCCTTCAAAAGGGAGAATTTTATTGTGTGAAATTTGTACCTCCATACACCTGACAAAATAAAAGAGAAATAAACTAGTGTTTATAAGGAGAAATCAGTTAGCATTACCTACACAATTTATTCTGAGCTTTTATTTTTCTAATGGTGACATAAAAGCAACAAGTGTTGGGGCTTCCTTGTCAATATAAGAGTTGAGAAAAATCTCCTTATTGAAAACATGGTGTGAAGACCCTAACTTTTCTTCTCCTATTTTCTGCCAGGAGTACACAGATTCTTAAATTAAAATATTTCCACTTTTTAAATGTTATGTATGATATAAGATTTAACCAGTGTCTTGTTTCTATATAAGCAACTTTAATAAACCATTTAATACAAGCCCCTATATTTCCTATCAATTCAAGTTAACTTGTTTTAAAAGAATATCCTTTACAAACTATGAGATGGATTTTCAAACTTCTCTCAAAGTATTCCCTATAGATTTCTTAGCTTACATTTAATTTGAAAGCTTTTATATAATTTATTCTCCATGAAAGTCTTGTATATTCAGTTGGTAAGCCTTTTGAACACATGCACAAGTATATAAGGAACATGACCTTTGCAAAACAAACTATTGTCCTCAAGAGCTTTTGATCAAATGGTTTACTGCAGCCGTAACAGCTGCCATTTAAACATCTTATGGAAAAAGGTCAGGCACTTATCGTAATTCATGTGACTGATAGAAAAAAGAAAAAATATGCATTTCTTTTTCCTACTTGTTAATTTTCTCCTTTTATAGAATACTGCACAAAGATGATTTTATTCTACTTGTGTTTAGGGTACAATTTACTTTTTTCTTTTCCTTCCTTCTTTTCTTTTCTTTTTTTTAAAAGTCATATCTGTAATTGTTCACTGAGTAGTTCTCTGTGGATGTAAAATCCAGATGGCCTGGCAGACGGAGCCTGGAAGATTGGTTGAAATGCCCCAGACATATCCATCACTTAAGCCCTCCATAGGAAATTTGAATAAAACTAAGTATCTGAGATTCTGTGGACTGTAGATGGTAGTCAGCTGTAAAGTTCATGTACAAACACATGCTTGATTATATTTCTTAAAGGAACTTTTTTATATTGTGTTATTTGTGTATTATTTAATCTATTTACATTAAAGAAAATCTACCAAATCTTGATGACAAGAAAATTTAAGTCAGATTTCCTACTTCTGAAATGCTTTTTGTACCTCATGTATAGAAGCTGAATTCTGAGATGAGAGAAATTCTTCTTGAAATCAATTTAAGGAATCTGAGATGTTCTTTTCTTGGACAAAAATGGGGACATATTTTTCATGTGGTGAAGGTTATTCAGTCATATCAGTTTTTAAATATGTTTTTCTAGTGGGTAGTTTTTCTCAAAGATTAATAAAAATAGGGGCCCAATCAGTCCAATCATTACTAAATAGTGAATATGTGCTCACATCAAAAGCTGAGCTATTGATATGTGTTTTCACATAATAGATGCTCTATAGAGCCCAGAAATAAACCCACACTTATAGGGTCAATTAATCTATGACAAAGAAAGCAAGAATATTCAATGTGAAAAACACAATCTCTCCACTAAATGGTACTGGGAAAATTGAATGGCTACATGCAAAAGAATGAAATTGGACCACTTTTTTTGGATCTGCCTTCAGCAAGGACAACAAAAGGAAAACTAAACAAATGGGTGCTCACCAAACTAAACCATTTTTACACAGCAAATGAAACCATCAACAAAACGAAAAAGAAACCTATTGAATGAGAGAAGATATTTGCACTGTTCCTGGAAGTGCTGCAATACCAGGTCTATGCATGAAGTGGGCAGAGTAAGCTTCTACTCCAACTTCCTGCCGCAAAAATCCATTTAATTTATCTTCCTCAGATAGAGGATGTTTCTGATATTAAACTGATTAAGAACAGCTACTACACTTGATCTTAGTCAAAAGGCCAAGAAGCAATGTGATGTTTTTATCTTTAACAAGAAATTGAAGGTCATGGACAGTTTGGCCCCTATAACATTTTGAGGCTCATTTTTGGTGATTCCTGGTTCTGATTCACATACTTTATATTCCAGCTTAATGCTTCTGAAATAAAGAGTTGCTGGAGTTACAGAAGATACTTTTGGGAAGATTACTGCCTCATAAAGGATGGGTGAGGAGAGAAGGCTTAGTTTTAAGCACCCTCACAGGCAAGAGACAGCATTAGACCCAGAATATAATTTCAGATGTCATTTTCCAGTTCTCAGAAAACGGAGAAGTTGGGTGGGAGGCATGAAAAGGGCGTGGCCTTAATCATTGCAAGAGACCAGGAGACGGGAGTCTTTTGGAAATCATTCCATTCCATCAAAATTCATTGGACTTATTTTTGTCAGTGTTTGTCTATTTATGTGCAGACATACTGTGATTCAATTCATTTTAGTGACACAATGTCTCTTGTTAAATATTTTTTAAATAAAAAATTAGCAATATAGGATATATTAAATGTGAGCAGGAAGTGAATGTAAGGCAGAAATGGATAAGCGGCATTATTACTGTTTTGAGATCACGGCTCTAGAAAAATCAGGCTCCTTTCCCTTGCTTGGACTCACACTTTTACATCTCTATGTATCAAATTCTCATATTCCTTAAGAATGATATGTTTTTGCTTCTCCATTCAATGAATTAATGGTCCATTTTGAAAACCAAACCAAATGTCTCTGGAGACCTTTCTGAAGATCTCTTCCACATGGACTGGTTTGGTAACTTCTTCCTCTCTACTCACCTATAGTTCATGTTTCCTTTTAAGATTCAACAAACAATTCTACACCCAGTATAAAGTGGGGGAGGTACTCCCCACATACCACCAACCAATTCTTGGAGACCTGCTGGGTGTCCTACAATTCAACTTAATTCTGACACTAGAAGAGAGCGTCAGGTCCTGGGGGGTTCAGGGTTCAGGACTGCCCCTTACCCAACGCCAGATGTCAGCCCAAGTCCAGGTTGTTTCCTGTGCTTCTGACCAACTGGCTGTAAATCCGAGGTTCCCATCACAACCTCCTTGGATTCAATGAGTGACTCACAGAATTCAGAGAAACATTTCACTTACCAGATTGCCAGTTTATTATAGAAGGTTATAACTCAGGAACAGCCAGTGGAAGAGATGCATAGGGCAAGGTATGGGGAAATGGGCTAGCTGGAGCACTCTACACACCATGCTTTGGGTTTCTATGGAAGTTTCGTTACATAGGCATGACTGATTAAATCGTGGGCCATTGGCAATTGACCTGGAAGTAGGGACGGAGTGAGGGTGGGACTGAAGGTTCCAAACCTTTAGTCACATGGTTGTGCCCTATGGTAACCAGCCCCCATCCTTAGGTTACCTAAATGGCATTAACACAACAAAAGACATTCTCAGCTTTCTTTTCACTTAGGAAGTTCCAATGGTTTTAGGAGCTGTGTGTCAGAAGTGGAGACATAGTACAAATATATAGTTCTTATTATGAATCATGATGTCACACCTTTCTTATCATTTATCTTTAAAAGAAAATGAAACAAAAAGAGTTTAAAAAATGCAAGCCCACAAACTTTCTTACTATCATGGAGTAATTTTCAGACTCCTTTATAGAGCTCTTCCTCTTTGAATATGATGCGTGTGATATTTAAACATCTCTGACTCGTTAGTCCTATAAGATTGTCACTTCCCCTGAGCGTGTATTATCCTTTTGCTCATCTCTGTCTGCTCAGCGCTCACCATGGTCCTGAATACATAAATGCCTCACGACTCAACAGTGTCCTAGGCGAATAGCAATATATCAGACAGATGCCTCCATTTCAACATGTGTGCTAATTTGTTTTCTGTTGCTCCATGGCTTGTCCTTTTAAGCCACTTCCTTTAAAAAGAAAATCATCTACTCATCTACACATACTTTTGGTCTCTGATGTTTGGGGTCTGATTGAAGGTTGAGATATTATTAACCTGAGTGGTAAAGGAGAACTTGAATTTTATGCCACATGTTTTTTTCCCCTAGGCTTTATTGTACTGAGGCCTTATTGTTGAGCACCGCTAGAAGTTCACTGAACTGCCAGGCCAGGGTTGCAGGAGAAGAATGCACAGCCATGTTAAAAAATAAATTAATGGGCGGGAGCCAAGATGGCGGCGTGAGTAGAGCAGTGGAAATCTCCTCCCAAAAACACATAGAGCTATGAAAATATAACAAAGAAAAATCTTCCTAAAATAGAGACCACAGGACACAGGACAACATCCAGACCACATCCACACCTGCAAGAACCCAGCGCCTTGTGAAGGGGGTAAGATACAAGCCCCAGCCCGGCGGGACCCGAGCGCCCCTCCCCCCGGCTCCCGGCGGGTGGAGAGAAACCGGAGCAGTTTTTTTTTTTTGGCGAGCGCTTTTTGGAAGCCTTAGAGGGACGGGCCCCCGTTGCTGGGGAGGCAGGGTGGCGGGACCGGTGAGGAGGTGCCTGGGAACAGCGCCGGAGGACAAAGAATATCCCGCGTTTCTCCCTGCAAGACCTGGGGGCGGGTGCCTGAGACCGGTGCCTGAGGACGGAGGAGGTCGCGCGTTTTTCCCCTTTTTTTTTTTCTCTTTTTGGCAAGCGCTTTTTGGAAGCCTTGAAGGGACGGGGACCCCAGTGCTAGGGAGGCACGGTGGCGGGTCTGGTGAGCGGGTGGCTGGGACCGGCACCTGAGGACAAAGAATATCCCCCGTTTTTCCCTGCGGGACCGGTGGGCGGGTGCCTGAGACCGGCACTTGAGGACAGAGGAAATCGCGCGTTTTTCCCCTTTTTTTTTCTCTTTTCTGCGAGTGCTTTTTGGAAGCCTAAAAGGGACAGGGACCCCGGTGCTAGGGAGGCAGGGCGGCGGGACTGGTGAGCGGGTGCCTGGGACCGGCACCTGAGGACAAAGAATATCCCGCATTTTTCCCTGTGGGACCGGTGGGTGGGTGCCTGAGACCAGCACCTGAGGACGGAAGAAGTCGCGCGTTTTTCCCCTTTTTTTTCTCTCTTTTTGCCAAGTGCTTTTTGGAAGCCTTGAAGGGACAGGGACCCCGGTGCTAGGGAGGCAGGGCGGCAGGACTGGTGAGCGGGTGCGTGGGACCAGTGCCTGAGGACAAAGAATATTGAGCGTTCCTTCCCTGCGGGACCGGTGGGTGGGTGCTTTTTGGAAGCCTTGAAAGGACAGGGACCCTGGTGCTAGGGAGACAGGGCAGCAGGACCAGTGCGCGGGTGCCTGGGACCGGCACCTGAGGAAAAAAAAAAAAAAATCGCGTGTTTTTTCTTTTTTTTTTCCTTTCTGTTCCCTCTCTCATTGTTGCTGTTGTTGTTTTGGTTTGGAGAGTGCTTTTTGGAAATCTTAAAGGGGCAGGACAGGTCACTTAGACCAGAAGCAGGGAATCTGGGGATCTCTGGGCACTCTAACCCCCTGGGCAGCAGGGAGCACAGAGGCCCCTTACGGAGATAAATAGTCTCCTGGCTGCTCCCCCTCTAACGGGGCTCCACCATTTTGGAGGAACAGCCCCAGCCAGGCCAAGCCCACAGCAACAGTGGAGATAAACCCCAAAGCAACTGGGCAGGAAGCAGAAGCCCTGTCTGCGCACAGCTGCCCAGCACAAGCCACTAGAGGTCGCTATTCTCCCAGGAAAAGGCTACAAACCAACAAGAAGGGAAGCTCTTCCAGCGGTCACTTGTACCAGCTCTGCAGACTATCTCTATCACCATGAAAAGGCAAAACTACAGGCAGACAAAGATCACAGAGACAACACCTGAGAAGGAGACAGACCTAACTAGTCCTCCTGAAAAAGAATTCAAAATAAAAATCATGAACATGCTGACAGAGATGCAGAAAAAAATGCAAGAGCAATGGGATGAGATGCAGAGAAAAATGCAAGAGCAGTGGGATGAGATGCAGAGAAAAATGCAAGAGCAGTGGGATGAAGTCCGGAAGGAGATCACAGATGTCAGGAAAGAGATCACAGAAGTGAAACAATCCCTGGAAGGATTTATAAGCAGAATGGATAAGATGCAAGAGGCCATTGAAGGAATAGAAGCCAGAGAACAGGAACGTATAGAAGCTGACATAGAGAGAGATAAAAGGATCTCCAGGAATGAAACAACACTAAGAGAAATATGTGACCAATACAAAAGGAAAAACATTCGTATTATAGGGATACCAGAAGAGGAAGAAAGAGGAAAAGGGATAGAAAGGGTCTTTGAAGAAATAATTGCTGAAAACTTCCCCAAACTGGGGGAGGAAATAATCGAACAGACCATGGAATTATACAGAACCCCCAACAGAAAGGATCCAAGGAGGACAACACCAAGACACATAATAATTAAAATGGCAAGGATCAAGGACAAGGAAAGAGTTTTAAAGGCAGCTAGAGAGAAAAAGGTCACCTATAAAGGAAAACCAATCAGGCTAACATCAGACTTCTCAACAGAAACCCTACAGGCCAGAAGAGAATGGCATGATATACTTAATGCAATGAAACAGAAGGGCCTTGAACCAAGGATACTGTATCCAGCACGACTATCATTTAAATATGATGGTGGGATCAAACAATTCCCAGACAAGCAAAAGCTGAGGGAATTTGCTTCCCACAAACCACCTCTACAGGGCATCCTACAGGGACTGCTCTAGATGGGAGCACCCCTAAAAAGAGCACAGAACAAAACACACAACATATGAAGAAGGGAGGAGGAGGAATAAGAAGGGAGAGAAGAAAAGACTCTCCAGACAGTGTATATAACAGCTCAATAAGCGAGCTAAGTTAGGCAGTAAGATACTAAAGAAGCTAACCTTGAACCTTTGGTAACCACGAATCTAAAGCCTGCAATGGCAATAAGTACATATCTTTCAATAGTCACCCTAAATGTAAATGGACTTAATGCACCAATCAAAAGACATAGAGTAATAGAATGGATAAAAAAGCAAGACCCATCTATATGCTGCTTACAAGAAACTCACCTTAAACCCAAAGATAAGCATAGACTAAAAGTCAAGGGATGGAAAAACATATTTCAGGCAAACAACAGTGAGAAGAAAGCAGGGGTTGCAGTACTAATATCAGACAAAATAGACTTCAAAACAAAGAAAGTAACAAGAGATAAAGAAGGCCACTACATAATGATAAAGGGCTTAGTCCAACAAGAGGATATAACCATTCTAAATATATATGCACCCAATACAGGAGCACCAGCATATGTGAAGCAAATACTAACAGAACTAAAGAGGGAAATAGACTGCAATGCATTCATTGTAGGAGACTTCAACACACCACTCACCCCAAAGGATAGATCCACCGGGCAGAAAATAAGTAAAGACACACAGGCACTGAACAACACACTAGAACAGATGGACCTAATAGACATCTATAGAACTTTACATCCAAAAGCAACAGGATATACATTCTTCTCAAGTGCACATGGAACATTCTCTAGAATAGACCACATACTAGCTCACAAAAAGAGCCTCAGTAAATTCCACAATATTGAAATTCTACCAACCAATTTTTCAGACCACAAAGGTATGAAAGTAGAAATAAATTCTACAAAGAAAACAAAAAGGCTCACAAACACATGGAGGCTTAACAACATGCTACTAAATAATCAATGGATCAATGAACAAATCAAAATAGAGATCAAGGAATATATAGAAACAAATGACAACAACAACACTAAGCCCCAACTTCTGTGGGATGCAGCGAAAGCAGTCTTAAGAGGAAAGTATATAGCAATCCAGGCACACTTGAAGAAGGAAGAACAATCCCAAATGAATAGTCTAACATCACAATTATTAAAACTGGAAAAAGAAGAACAAATGAGGCCTAAAGTCAGCAGAAGGAGGGACATAATAAAGATCAGAGAAGAAATAAACAAAATTGAGAAGAATAAAACAATAGCAAAAATCAACGAAACCAAGAGCTGGTTCTTTGAGAAAATAAACAAAATAGATAAGCCTCTAGCCCAACTTATTAAGAGAAAAAGAGAGTCAACACAAATCAACATAATCAGAAATGAGAATGGAAAAATCACGACAGACTCCACAGAAATACAAAGAATTATTAAAGACTACTATGAAAACCTATATGCCAACAAGCTGGAAAACCTAGAAGAAATGGACAACTTCCTAGAAAAATACAACCTCCCAAGACTGACCAAGGAAGAAACACAAAAGTTAAACAAACCAATTACAAGCAAAGAAATTGAAACAGTAATCAAAAAACTACCCAAGAACAAAACCCCGGGGCCGGACGGATTTACCTCGGAATTTTATCAGACACACAGAGAAGACATAATACCCATTCTCCTTAAAGTGTTCCACAAAATAGAAGAAGAGGGAATACTCCCAAACTCATTCTATGAAGCCAACATCACCCTAATACCAAAACCAGGCAAAGACCCCACCAAAAAAGAAAATTACAGACCAATATCCCTGATGAACGTAGATGCAAAAATACTCAATAAAATATTAGCAAACAGAATTCAACAGTATATCAAAAGGATCATACACCATGACCAAGTGGGGTTCATCCCAGGGATGCAAGGATGGTACAACATTCGAAAATCCATCAACATCATCCACCACATCAACAAAAAGAAAGACAAAAACCACATGATCATCTCCATAGATGCTGAAAAAGCATTTGACAAAATTCAACATCCATTCATGATAAAAACTCTCAGCAAAATGGGAATAGAGGGCAAGTACCTCAACATAATAAAGGCCATATATGATAAACCCATAGCCAGCATTATACTGAACAGCGAGAAGCTGAAAGCATTTCCACTGAGATCGGGAACCAGACAGGGATGCCCACTCTCCCCACTGTTATTTAACATAGTACTGGAGGTCCTAGCCACGGCAATCAGACAAAACAAAGAAATACAAGGAATCCAGATTGGTAAAGAAGAAGTTAAACTGTCACTATTTGCAGATGATATGATACTGTACATAAAAAACCCTAAAGACTCCACTCCAAAACTACTAGAACTGATATCGGAATACAGCAAAGTTGCAGGATACAAAATCAACACACAGAAATCTGTAGCTTTCCTATACACTAACAACGAATCAATAGAAAGAGAAATCAGGAAAACAATTCCATTCACCATTGCATCAAAAAGAATAAAATACCTAGGAATAAACCTAACCAAGGAAGTGAAAGACTTATACTCTGAAAACTACAAGTCACTCTTAAGAGAAATTAAAGGGGACACTAATAAATGGAAACTCATCCCATGCTCATGGCTAGGAAGAATTAATATCGTCAAAATGGCCATCCTGCCGAAAGCAATATACAAATTTGATGCAATCCCTCTCAAATTACCAGCAACATTCTTCAATGAATTGGAACAAATAATTCAAAAATTCATATGGAAACACCAAAGACCCCGAATAGCCAAAGCAATCCTGAAAAAGAAGAATAAAGTAGGGGGGATCTCACTCCCCAACTTCAAGCTCTACTACAAAGCCATAGTAATCAAGACAATTTGGTACTGGCACAAGAACAGAGCCACAGACCAGTGGAACAGATTAGAGACCCCAGAAATTAACCCAAACATATATGGTCAATTAATATTTGATAAAGGAGCCATGGACATACAATGGCAAAATGACAGTCTCTTCAACAGATGGTGCTGGCAAAACTGGACAGCTACATGTAGGAGAATGAAACTGGACCATTGTCTAACCCCATATACAAAGGTAAACTCAAAATGGATCAAAGACCTGAATGTAAGTCACGAAACCATTAAACTCTTGGAAAAAAACATAGGCAAAAACCTCTTAGACATAAACATGAGTGATCTCTTCTTGAACATATCTCCCCGGGCAAGGAAAACAACAGCAAAAATGAGCAAGTGGGACTACATTAAGCTGAAAAGCTTCTGTACAGCGAAAGACACCATCAATAGAACAAAAAGGAACCCTACAGTATGGGAGAATATATTTGAAAATGACAGATCTGATAAAGGCTTGACGTCCAGAATATATAAAGAGCTCACACGCCTCAACAAACAAAAAACAAATAACCCAATTAAAAAATGGGCAGAGGAACTGAACAGACAGTTCTCCAAAAAAGAAATACAGATGGCCAAGAGACACATGAAAAGATGCTCCACATCGCTAATTATCAGAGAAATGCAAATTAAAACTACAATGAGGTATCACCTCACACCAGTAAGGATAGCTGCCATCCAAAAGACAAACAACAACAAATGTTGGCGAGGCTGTGGAGAAAGGGGAACCCTCCTACACTGCTGGTGGGAATGTAAATTAGTTCAACCATTGTGGAAAGCAGTATGGAGGTGCATCAAAATGCTCAAAACAGACCTACCATTTGACCCAGGAATTCCACTCCTAGGAATTTACCCTAAGAACGCAGCAATCAAGTTTGAGAAAGACAGATGCACTCCTATGTTTATCGCAGCACTATTTACAATAGCCAAGAACTGGAAGCAACCTAAATGTCCATCTGTAGATGAATGGATAAAGAAGATGTGGTACATATACACAATGGAATACTACTCAGCCATAAGAAGTGGAAAAATCCAACCATTTGCAGCAACATGGATGGAGCTGGAGAGTATTATGCTCAGTGAAATAAGCCAAGCGGAGAAAGAGAAATACCAAATGATTTCACTCATCTGAGGAGTATAGGAACAAAGGAAAAACTGAAGGAACAAAACAGCAGCAGAATTACAGAACCCAAAAATGGACTAACAGGTACCAAAGGGAAAGGAACTGGGGAGGATGGGTGGGCAGGGAGGGATAAGGGGGGGGAAGAAGAAGGGGGGTATTAAGATTAGCATGCATGGGGGGGAGGGAGAAAGGGGAGGGTGGGCTGCACAACATAGAGAGGACAAGTCGTGACTCTACAACATTTTGCTAAGCTGATGGACAGTAACCGTAATGTGGTTGTTAGGGGGGACCTGATATAGGGGAGAGCATAGTAAACATAGTATTCTTCAGGTAAGTGTAGATTAAAAATTTAAAAAAAAAAAAAAAGAAAGAAAGAAAAGGGGGATTACTCCTTAACAGGATAAAACTATTGGTAAATCAAAGATCAACGCATGCTTTAAATATCCTTAATGTTGATCACTTAAAGGGTGTCAGATGATCAGCTATGGAGGTACTCTTTTCTGATAATATTCCTTTCTCTTAATTAAAAAAAAAAAAAAAAAAAGCAGTTACTGTGTGCTGACCTCCTATGAGTTCTGCACAGTGGTATAGAGGGCATGTCAAAGTGTGGGCAAAGGGTCTGTTTGTTTCTACGCAGAAGATCAAGGCCTAGCTTGGATACCCAGAAAATGAACTAAGATACGATATGAGGAGGAGCTTCCGGCATCAGCACTCTCTGGAGGACTCGTGCCGGGGGATGATCATCAAAAAGCCTCCACAGGGATCCGGACGATGCTGCGGTTGTGGCTGCATCCAGCCCACCATCTCCTGGACTTGCCATGAGAAGGAGGAGGGAGATGTCTAGGCTGGCATGTGCATACAGTGAGACAACGAATTTGACTGGATCTGTACTGTTGGAACTCAACCAGGAGTTGGGAGGGGTGCAAGTTGTAGCACCCCAAAATCTCATGACTATAGACTATCTATGGTTAAAAGAACATATGGGATGTGAACAGATCCCAGAAATGGGCTGCTTTAATTTGTCTGATGGTTCAAGTACAGTTGGAAAATATCCATCATATCATAGATAAATTTTCACAAATGCCTAGGGTGCCTAAATGGTTTTCTTGGCTTCACTGGAGATGGCTGGTGATTATAGATTTGCTTTGTTTATGTCACCGTATTCCTATTATGTCAATATGTGTGTGCAAATTAGTTAGTAGTTTAAAACCTATACATACTTAAGGTACTATACAAGAAGATATGTCAAAGAAATAATCAATCCTCCCAAGTTTCCTTCATATGCTACATCTATAGCTTTTCTTCTTCCTTCCTAATTACAAACTTTAAATAGAATTCGTGCCTCATATCGAATTTACCGAGTATCATAATTCCTCCAGGTGGTAAAGATACCTCGAGACAAGTGCTGGGCATAGAAGCCACAGGGCATAAATCTGCAAAGAAGTAAAAAGCTAACCTTTGCAAACAATATGGCTTCTCTCTCACTTACCAACTTTACATTTCCCTGTATGGCCCCGGAAGATGACTGGTTAGCCAGAGACGGGTAAGATTCCTCAAGGGAGGAACAACCTAAGACAGGCACAGTCGCAGGGGGGCCATCAGGTGAGAATTTGGGGATCAACAGAGGTGAGGCTCAGAACCTCACCCCCCCTGCTTTGAGAGAAATCTTCTGCATCCGTGGATGTCTTGCTGCCCTTGTCTAGCCTGGATTAATACTTAGTCCATAGGCACACACCTGATCATCTGATCATCTACATTTGCCTTCTTACAGCACTAAACTATGTTTTCTACCTTTATCTTGCATCTACCTACCACTTCAGCATTTTATTAAAAATAAAAATAATAATAATAATAGGAGAAATGTGGGATCAACATATAAATCAAGTACAAAAATCAAATGAATATTCATATTTGACCTGATGGTTTATAGGTCATATTGCATGATCAAAACCGAAAGTTTCTGTGATGACTGCCCTTGTACTGTTCACCATGTAAGAATTTATTCACTCTGTAAGAATTCGTTCACCATGTAAGAACTTGTTCGTTATGCTTCAGAAGATTGGAGACTGACGAGAATTAGGCTTGAGATGGATTAATGATTGTACATTGAGCATTGACCCCCCTATACTGAATTTTATTGTTGTTAACAACCATTTGATCAATAAATATGAGAGATGCCCTCTCAAAAAAAAAAAAAAAAAAAAAAAAAAAATAAATAAATAAATAAATAAATTAAAAAGTTGAGCAATGACCTGATGATTCCATGGAAGACGACAGAGGGCCAGTGGTGCCCACTTTAAGGTTAGTAGCACCCTGGGAAAAATAGAATTATTCCTTCAGAATTATTGATCATAAATTATTATTTTGTATTTATACTTGAAGTATTTCATGACAAAATAAAAATAAGACTTTGTGGCAGGTCAATGTAAAATATTTTTAATCTTGGGATAGCAATCATATATCAAATGTCTTGGGCAATCATGAATGCCTATGGGCCTGTTTCTTCATTTGTAAAGGAGAGAAACAGCAGAATATCAGGGCTCTTACAGTAAGTAAAACATCCAACATAGAGGGATGGGACAACAAATGACAAATTATATGGGTAGGAACTTTATTCTCAGATAAGCATATGAATTGTGTATCTGTGCTGTCAAAATGTCACACTGACGGTTTTCTATTATCTGGATGATGAGCTGCAGGCAAGAGCTCTGGTTTTCGGTGTCAAAGTACTATTGTGATCAAGCTGTGGTATGAAAATACATGTTTGAGATGCAAATAATTAGTACGTGTATTTATTAGGTGGAAATGAATGGGATGTTTGGATTCTCTAAATTTGTTTCCTCATTTTTCAATTGAGACAGCAAAGATTATTTCTTGGGCTTGTTTAGATGAGTGTTCTCACAGGGCCGTCTCAGGAATATCAGAGGCAGCTAGAAACCTGTCAAAAGTGCCAATTCTCAAGTCCTGCCTCAGATCAGCTGAATATTTTGATGCCCAGCAATCTGCATACAAACAAACAAAAACAAACAAAAAACCTTCAGGTACTTTTGATGTACCTTACATCTTGAGAACCACTGGTTCTAGCTGGTTTGACTGGGAAAAGACACCCAAGGGCACCCCACTATATGGTATATGTCCACCATATAGACACAAATAACCTCAAGTGCATAGATTTTAGTAAAAGGTAGTGAAATAATTCGTAAATGATGGTTTTAGAGTATTTTACTTTTGCTTTTCATATCTTATTTAATTTTAAATACATAGGATTTAATTTGTGATAATGGCTATTCGAACAACTAGTTTGCAACGTTCCTGAAAATTTGACAGTTGGCTCTTCCAAGCCTGTAGGAAGGAGCCAGCATGAGCATGTCCCTTGGGTGGTAGTACCTTCTCTCTCTATCTTCTTAGTTTTCACCCCTTAACTGGTAGAACACAAGCCCATAGATGTACTGGAGAGTTTATGGCACCCTGAAAGACTACTGAAACAACCCAGTCTTCCATGTGGAGATGCTGATGGATGTAACATCCTAGGAAGATGAGCTAAGCCACTGGCATTCGATTTTTAATAATTTTTCTATCCAAACTGATGAATATGCCATAGGTTATTACTACACATACCCAAGAGGCCATCTCCATCCTTGTGTGATGGAACGTGCTCTAACTCCTCAGTGATAACAAAGGTCAATTCATTCTTATAATGGTGCTATCCCCATTCCATGTAGAGCTCTTGCTAGTACATTCAGAAAGACACAGGGCATGCCCGTATAACTCAGCATGCTCAAAGGTCTGTGGGTAAAATAAGTATCAGATGCAAAGTCGGACAGCTGTCCCAGGTGCCTCTAGAAAATATCTTCATATGAAGAGTTAGAGAATCAGCAGAACAAAAAGGCCCCCCCTAGTCATTTAGTGGACATGCACTTCGACCCCTGTCTCCAAACACAGCTTTTGTTCTGCTCCTTTCAGCGTGAGTAGGTCACTTGCTAGAAGTACTAAGCTAAAAACCCAATTAAAGGGGTGACATCATAAAGGTGTTGAGGCAGGTTAGGCAGAATGAGTCACCTAGAGTTCCTCAACATTTATTTCTGCTTGTGAAGTACTGAAACACACAAGAGAACAAAGGGAAAATTAAGGTAAAAAATTGCTTTTTATTATTAGCTAGAGATTTTGTTCTAAATATCTAGAAGGAGCTAAAATAGACCACATGGAGGTTTTCATTTTTCCACTCCCAAGCAAGCTCAAATAGCCTCAAACCACGCACCATCCTACCCCTGCCATGAGAATAATTAGAATCTCTACTTCATGGGGCTGCCAAGAAGATTGAATGAGAAGATACCAGTGAAGCATTTAGCCGGGATTCCTGAGGTCTGCCGCAGAGTGACTGCTCAGTAGCGTCATATATTTACAGAGGAAGAGCGTGTTGGTCTCAGTGTCAATACCACCACTCGCCCAGGAATCTTGACCCTCTCGGGCTGTCAGTAGCCCGCAGCATGCTGGTCACATGGGAAATGAGCAATCCTTCAAAGGGGGCATGAAGAAGAAAATCTTGTATTAGGAACAATTCTAGGCCTCTTACTACTCATGCAGAGTGGAGAAAAAGAGCTAGAGGAGGAAGTAGAGACAGAGAGGAGAGAGGGAAAGAGAGAGAGAGAGACAGAAACGGCCATGCCACGTTATCAGCCTCATGGATGGGGGAGGATTATGGGCCACACTAAATCAAGAAATTCTCTTACTTCTTGAAGAGGTTCATTCATATTCATACAAAGAGTGACCCTGTCTCTGACCTTAACTGTGGCGTTCAGATTCTTACTCCTCCCCCTGGCTGTAGTATAAGAAGGGCTGACATGAGGGGAAGATGGAACACAAAATGCCTTCAGCTTCCTGGAGAGGCCATCATTTGGATTGGTGACACTCTCTTGAAGAGTTAAATAGGAGAGGCAGTCGTTAACGTTAGACGTCAATAATACCGAAAGCCAACAACTGGGTCACTGTTATGGCAGAACACTAGAGGGGGTAGTGGGGGTGCCTGCTGTTAGGGGGAGGGAGTGTTGTCCTGTGTCCTTCTCCTGGGATTCCTTTACCTTCATTGACTCCCATTGTTTATCTCCTGGTTGTGCTTCTGAATTTAAATATCACGACCTGTGGCTGAGCTGTTTCCTATTCTTTCTTGCTTCCCTCTGTCTTTCTGACGCTCCTGTCCACAGGTGGAATTTCTTCTTCTTTGGGGAAGCCTCAGTTCTTCTCCTAAGCCTTTAACTGATTGAAGCAGGCCCACCTGGATTATCTGGGATAATCTTCCTTATTTAAACTGATCATGGACTTTAATCACATCTACAAAATACCTTCCCAGCAATACCTAGATTAGTATTTGATTGAATAACTGGGCACCATAGACCAGCCAAACAGACACATAAAACTGGTCTTCACACCTGCCTAATAGATTTATCGTTTCTGAGTTGCCCTGAAAAACGGCCAAACTCTTCATGGTGTCATGAAAACGACCTTGTTAACATGGCCAACGCTGCCCTCTGGAGCTTCCATCTAAGCTGCACTCCAGGCACTATTGACCTGCCACTTGTGTGTCTTATTTGCTCTTTCTTTTCTTTAAACAAGCAGCTTCCTTCTCCCGGGGTTTCTTTACCTTCATCTGCTCCCAATGTTTATCTCCTGGTTGTGCATCTGGATTTAAATGTCACATCACTCTGGTTGTGTTCATGGCTCTTGCCCCTCTAGCTCTCCATAGCGTCCGGCGCTAACCCCATCACTGTGCTGAGCATGTTCTATTTTAATGACTGGTTTCCTTATTTGTCTCACAATCAGCAGTAAACTTCTAGGAATAAGGGTCAGGGTTCATCTGTAGATGCATTTCTAGTGCCTGACATAGAGCCTCACATCACAAATAGTTGACACTCATTAGATATTCATGAAGTAAGTGAATCATAAAAATTAATATACAGAATCAGAAGCATAAAGGCTGTACCAAATGATCATATATTCCAGGTTGAGCTGATATTTCATATTGAATCAGGGTAACCTCCTTAAAATATAAACACATCTTGAGCACCCTCATAGGAGGAGAAATGATTTTGCTCAGTTGTTTCAAAAAGCTGTAAAAATCATTTTCTCATGTATCTGAAGTTCTCAGTTTAGTGTTCCCTTTAAAGGCAATGAATACAACATAAATTTTAGTATGATTGTAATTAGGGTGTTTGTAAATCACTCAAAATGCTCACCCATGCTGTTGTAATATGGCAAAATGAATTGACAGTTTTACCTATCAGAGCTATATATGATTCAGACAGAATGTATATTCTGATGTTATTATGAGGCAATACTAAAGTTAGGAGACAAAGATAATATGTCTATTTTAAATATTTTGGGAGAATTTAATTCAGAGAACCCCTAACTAAATGAAACAAATCTTATTTTGAGACAGTTTAACAAATAGTTATTGACTGTCTCTCACATTCCAGGCACTGTTTGGGGCTTTGAGTCTAAAAAGATAACAGATTGTGCTTTGTCATTATCTCTATTAACTTTCTTTATTTTTCTCTTAAATTTTCAAAACATGAGTTAAAATGCCTTCATCTTTACTTCCCTAGAAACTGCAATGTAAAAAGTGTTTTGCTTAGGGATTCATTTTTGTTTTAAATCAAAGAAACAAAGACTTGTTTTTTTCTTTAAAATAGCTGTGTGATGAAGTGCTACTTCACTTTATTTCTGTAAGACACCTTGTTTGAATATAAAATATAAAGTGCCTCCGTATCAATGAATTTGCCAACCCATTACTTTATTAGTAAAAAATAAATCCATCTTTAATTGAAACTACCCCTTAGCATTTGTATCTGAGCCTGCACCTCTCTAAGAGAAGGGTGTGAGGTAAGTTAGTGACGTAATATGGAAAACAAGGAATTTATGAAGTCTGGTCCTAAGCACTAGCCTGTTGTGGAATCTTTATGATTCCTTGGGGCCTGTCTTTGCTCAGCCTATAGCAAGGGAAGTTGATTGACTGTTTGATAGTATTTGTTGGTTCCTGAGAGATAAATGTAAAAGAATCAGGAGTTAATAAAGTGAGGTTTGATATGTAATAGTCCTAGGTCAAATATCTGTCTCTGCTACCTACTGTGACCAGGAGTGTTTAAATTATTTTATATGCCCCATTTTTTAATTCTATAAACTAGATTTATCTATCCTACAGAGTTGTAGGGTTTAACTACTATTGGGTACATGAATGCAAAGAAGAGTGCGCATAGTTAATGCTCATACTGTAAATGTTCTATTAGTATTCAGAAAAGTCCAATAAGCAGTTGTTAGAAAGAGAAGGGAGAAAGGAAAAGAAAAACTTTCTGGGTATCTAATAGGTGCCAGGAAATGCATTGCATGGTTTACACTTACTTTATTTAATCTTTATAAAAATACTATAATATATACATTGCTGTTCTAGATCTGTAAAAGAGGAAACTGAAATACAGCTTAGATGACTTTCTGAAAGTCACAGATAATAAGTGGTAAAGTGAAGATTCAAATTCAAATCTAGTTCACTTTGAATCCTTTATTACTTTTATACCTTTCCAAGTTCCACTGGAAAGAAACCTAAAAACTTTTTCCTATCTGCCTTCAATTCATTAATTATCTCTTCAGCCATGTCTAATTAACTTTTTATCCTCTGTTGACTTTAAAAAATTATCCACATTTAAAAATATTTTTCTAGGACATATGCTTCTTTCATTTGTAACAATCTGATTGTTTTGTATCATGATCTCTTTTGTTTGGCATTAATTTGTCTCTCTGAACAGTTTGCATATATTTACAAAGATTCTTTTAAATTCCACATTTGAGATTCTCAGTGCAATTGTCTTCTTTGGAGGGCCTCTAATCAATCTTGCTTGATGTTGGACTTAACTCAAATTTTTGTGGCATTTGTCTATGGCTTCGGTTTCTATGAAAATATCCTCTAAAAATGACATGTCCTTTGGACTGTGGAGAGCTCCCACTGGGGGCAGTTTCAGAGTTACTTCTGTCTGGGTAAATGAAGTTATTAAATATAAGCAAGGTTTTACATTTTTTCCCTGAGGTTTCAATTCCACAGGAGCATTGTAAATGTAGTAGGCATGCATGTCTCCTAAAAATGCTGTGTCACAATCTTTCCACACATGGTCTCTGTGCCAAAGATCATCACCAGCTAGTGGAAATTTTGCAATTACAATTTGTGAGCCAGTCAAATTTTTTCCAAATTTCATTTCAATGAAATAAGTCCCAACCTGGCTCTCTGATATCAAACCCTACTCCATTTCAGGCATCAGAACCCCATTTCTTGATTTATATCTGGCTCCACGATCTTGATGGCCAGCCATGGAGTTTCAATTCTTATTTACCTCTAAGGCTGTGAGTTTTCTTGACTCGTTTTGTCACCTGGATATTTTTCTGTCTTGCTTTGAGCTTAGCTTACATTTTAATTCTTGAAATATACTTTACTGAGCATTTCTCTATGTATAGAGGGGATGAGGTGGCTCCCCCATTTCTCAGCCCATCATTTTGCAGAACTTCTTCCTTATTTGTGAGCATATAATTTATCATCCAAATTTGTTAGTGAAACTGGGCACTATTAATAATTATTCTGGGGCAATAGAACTGGTTCTATTTGGTCAGGGAAAATGGTCACCCTATTTCTTTGGAAATGAAACCACTCTAAGAGAATAGGTTTCAGAGGAAGTCTTAATTGGTCTATTCATTGGAATGGAAGGAAATTGTGGAAACTGAGAAACTTGAACAACAGGGTTCCTCTGAGGGCATTTAAAGATTGAGGTTTCTTGCTAATTCTCAGAGCCCATGTGCAGTCTGTACTCCTTGATAACTATATGCTATGTATAGTAGCTTCTGTTCATTAAACTCCTTAATACAAATCTGAGTGAGGGTAATTGGAAAGAATGGTCTGCAGGGTAAGATGAACACTATTTGCTTCAATGTAGTCACTATTCCCCAGTTAAACACTTAGCAAACAAAGTGTGAACTTCATAAAAAAAAATCGAATGCATCTTTTATCACAGCTGCAGACTTCTAGGAAGCTACCAACTCACATAAAAGCCAAAGGGAAATAAAACAGCATGAGTTTGGAATTTTTATACTGGAGCTCTCAATTGGTTGTTCTAATAATTTCCCTTTTCTTTAGAAGATATACATTTTGTAAGGAATATTTCTAAAACCCCATCTGCTGATAATATTTTTATATAAATGTATATATATATATTCAACCTCATTTCACAAAACAATTTGAGGAGGACGTAATTATATTGGCCAGGTATCCAGCAGAATTATGGTGGAAAACCATTAGATGACATTATTACCACACAGAATTTTAGAGTCGGTGAGACCTTAGAGATTATATCATTTTCTGCGAACTCAATGAGACAATCTGACTATTCGTCATTATTTAGGGCCATGGAGAAAATTCTTACCTTCTACGATCAGCAGAGCTCTTTTATGTGCTCCTATTACTGCAGCTTGTCTTATAGGTCATTTCAGCAGCGTGGGTTACTCAGAACTATCAGGAATTACAGTGCTTTGACGCTGCAAGATGCAGCATTTCCCAGCACTTGTAATTTTATACACCTGGAAAGAGTGAACAACTTTTAATGCTGGAGGGGGCCTCATTCTGCGACTGTCAGTGAAAGATAGAGTGCTGTCCTAGCCCAGCCGAGCTCCTCTGACAGCAACCGACCAGCGCCTCTGTAGCCTGGGTATGTTCTCTGCTCTCCCTGGGCAGTGTACACTCTCCTCTTCTCATCCTGTGCAGTGCTATGGATCCTGCATGGGCCATTTTCCCTGTGCCTAGTAATTCTACCTTTTAGAATATATTCCCACAAAATAATTAGAAATGCGGATAATATTTTTGAACAAAAATGTTTCCTCCTGAATTATTTAAAATAGCCAGATATTGGAAAATCAACAAATTAAGGGGGGGGGGTGTTATATAAATTATCATACAACATGTGGTATTAAATGGAGAAAGCAAAAAGAAGGAAGAACAGATCATTGCAACATCAGAAAAAAGTTCAGATGATTTTTTTTTGTTGGTAATTTTGTATGACATATATGCTTTGCTCTTTGATTAAAAGAAAATTCAGAAAAACTGATGCTTATATGACTATATAAGATGAAAACTTCCTTATGGTATGGTTTTATTTGAAAACATTTTATAAACATTGTGAATTTTGCTATTTAAAAATAAAATTTTTTTGCATTGAAAACATAGGATGAAATACATCAAACTGTTAACAAAGAATATATTTTTTATATGTGCCCATGTTTCTATATGTTCTAACTTTGTACTAAGCTTTGAATATTTTTATGATTTAAAAAAACCCACAAAATGTACTTTAAAAAGATTCAGCTCAAGGTCTGCCTCCTTCATGAAGCCTTTTCTTTGAAGTACGTTCGGATCTACCCACTCTGTTTTCATTTTACTTTAAGCATAGGTCTGTACATCATTAGTCATATTGTATTTTGATGTTTTATAAGCGTAAGTATATGCCTCAAGACTCAATCTGTAATTCACTCTTAAACCTTTACCATCTAGCATATTGGCTGGTGTGGTAGAGAGTTCAATATAAAATGTGTGAATAAATGAATGCATTTCTCCATTCTTTCCATTCTCCAGTGACTGGCCTCATGGATAAATCTTACACAAACAGCTTGTCTTGCTTTATTATTATTCCTTACTTACTCAGAGAGTTAAGGATAAGGGAGAACAATGAAAAATGAAGAATGAATAGCTGATAAAATACAGCTATGCTGATTCCTGGAATTAGGTGAAATAATTATTTAAAATACATTCAAATATTTTTAAAGTAAATAAATATTACAAATATTTACTTATTCCTATGTGAACATCACCCAGTTCTCTTGGAAAATATAATTTTTAGTGGCTTAGGTAAAGGTAGTCAACAGCAAAAAAATATATTTTTAGGTATTTTTCTGCAGAAAGAAATTAAAAATTAGGTATTAATTTTTGATACTGCCTTAAGCCATAGCTCAAATTTACCTTTATGGGGAATAAATATGAATTCCTAGCTTGAGAAAAATATTTGTACAGATATATAAAACTTATTTTCAAGGCCTACAATAGTCATTTTTAATTTGAAAGTAATGTATTATTTCTGTGAATATAACTTACAAACACCGTTTCATTGACATGTTTCTGTTTTTACTGACATTTTTTATACTTGAAAACATTCTCTCTGCTTTAAGCCAGTGACATATCATCCTCAGTCTGATTTGCTGATCCACTTGTCATGGATGTTGGATATTGGACATCAGATAGACTATATAACAAAACAAACACCACTTCTGCCTTTTATACAGAAACCAGTGAGGTTTAAGTATCTCCTTTCAGGGAAGTACATAAATCACTTAGATATAAGGAGTCTGCTTCCTATGAGAAAAGCTCTTGGCATTAGAGGCCATCAAACAAAAGAAAAAGAGGAAGAAAAATCTAGATTATCATAATTAAATTCTTGAAAATATTTAAAAAAGTAACTAAGATTTTTTGACACCAGGAATCATGCTAAATATCTTGGATCAATGAACAATGGTATTTGAAGTTGAATAGAACTAACTGTGTGATTTTTTAGATAGCTTTATAGAAAAGACTAAAATCCCACTATAACACTGGAGTTTCATGAATGATCAGAGGAAAGGGGAAATCAGTTTGAAATATGCCACCAGAAATATTTGACTTCATTTGAATAATAGACAATATTCACGCTGAGGTGGAATACTTCAAACTACCAGCTGTCAATAAACAAACGGACATTCTCCAAACATAACTTGGTTTCTCTGTGTAACTCTTCTTTACAATTTAAAACCTAGTGAAGCAATTAGGACAATAAACTGTGTAGATTTATCTGAACATGTAATGACAGAGAATGAATCAGATCAATTGCTGATAGTACTGCAGGCCACTTAGAGGACCTGAGACCCAAATCACGCAGTATCAGCCTGAGTCTGGTTACTAAGACTGTAAGACATTTTCTTGTTGTCATAATATTTATTACATTCCTTCATCTCTAACAGATTCATGAAATTTACTGGGACTGTGGGAATGTGATTAACCTATATGAAGAGATCATGGTCACATAAGGAACGTGATAAAATCATATCAAAGTCTGCACAAGAAAACAGCATATTTAAACCAATTTTGAGATGGAATATTAAGTCCCTTCATCTTTTGTGATTGTTAATTTGAAAATGACATTTCTTATAAGACAAAGTTATTTGGACACATAATGAAAATATGCCGGAGATGTATCTTGTCTTTATGAATAATTTAAAATGAAACAGTATGTTATTTCAAAGCAAATATGATGTTTCATTTGGCAATGGAAGAAGAATAAAACTCATTTTTTAAAGGCAAGTAGAACTTACAGTTTCTTTTTATCTTATGTTTTTGTGTAGAGGGTTCTTTTTGTGGGGGGAAGAAACTTCTATAATGAATAGATATAAAAACATCACACTTAATGCCACAGAATTCTTTTCTCTCTGCTTTTCTAGCCTGTGGTGTTTCCTATTAACGTTTTTTTTTCTTTTAGGCTTATAGCAATGATGATTTTATTTACATATGTCATGAAAAGATAATAATAAGTTCAGTTAACATCCATCTCATATACATGCAAAAAGAAAAGAAAAAGAAAAAATTTTCCCCTTCTGCTGATCACTCTTAGAATTAACTCTGAACAACTCTCTTATATATTGTACAGCAGTGTTAGTTACAGTCAGCATGTGGTACATTGAATCCCTAGTACTTACGTATCTGCTAACTGGAAGTTTGTGCCTTTTGACCGCCTTCCTCCAGTTCTCCCTCCCCCCACCTCCCACCTCTGGCAAAGCACAAATATGATCTCTTTTTCTTATGAATGTGTTTGTTTTTTAGATTCCAACTGTATGTGAGATTATATGGTATTTTTCTTTCTCTATCTGATTTATTTCACTTGGCAAAATGCCTTCAAGGTCCATTCATGTTGTTGCAAATGCTAAGATTTCCTTGTTTCTTATGGTTGAATAATATTCCATTATATATATATAATGGAATAGATGTAAGAGTTTTTGGTTGAGTCTTCAGGATTTCTATACATAAAATCATATCATCTGTAAATAAAGACAATTCCTTTCTTCTTTCTTTCCAATTCTTTTGTTGTTTGCTTTTGTTATTGAGTTGTGTGAGTTTTTTATGTATTTTTGATAATAACCCCTTATATGTACATTTGTAAATATTTTTTCCCATTCCTCAGTTGTCTTTTCACTTAGCTGGTGGTTCCTTTTCCTGTGCAGAAGATTGTAGTTTGATGTAACCCCACTTGTTTATTTCAAAATATCAATTGATATTTGTTGTTGTTGTTGTTTTCCTTTCTTGCCTGATTTCTCTAAGTTGAACTTCTAATACCAAGTTCAATAAGAGGGGTGAATGAACAGCCTTATCTTGTTCCTGATCTTAGAGGAAAAGCTTTCAACCTTTCGTCAGTGAGTATGATGCTAGCTGTGGGCTTGTCATATATGGCCTTCATTATGTTGAGATATGGTTACTCTATGTTTAATTTGTTAAGACTTTTTATCATGAACGAATGTTGAATTTTGTGCTCTGTTTAGGCTCCCTGGTTGAACAGGCTGAAGACTGTATTCAGTAATGAAGGCAGCCATGCATTCAATTCCCTGCCCAGGCACAGTGGGAGAAGTGGTTCTAAAACTGTTAAAGCTCTTTGTTGACTTAGCTCAAGTCAAACTTCACCCCACATTTTCTGACCCAACATGGGGCACTGGCTTTGCTTGGCAAACTCTTGGCTCTACCTGCCCATCTCTTGGCTCAAGTGTCTCTGGGCTGCACAGCTTCGAGGAGTTGTCCTCAGCCCTTCTGGTCAGATGGAGGTGGAAAACACTCTCTGCAGTGTGTGGAGCTATAACTCAGCTCCCTTGATTGGATGCAAAAAGGAAGGTCTGCTCTAGGCTACTCTCAATTTCCTAAGTAGGCTTTCTGGTTGGGAGGGCTGGTAGCTCCCCTCAGCCTTGGCTGTGGGTTAACCCCCTGTCTGTGCAAAAGCATGGGAATGCTCCACATCAGTCGGGCATCGTTTGATCTGGAGGTGATTAGCTCTACCCACCACCCACCCCTCGCCTAAAGCACCACTGCACTGTGCTGCTTCCAGGAGTTGTCACCAACCCTCCTGGTCAGATGGGCCTGGAAGATACTCTCCACAGTGGGTGTGGCTGTGATTCAGCCTTCTGCATGGGTGTGGGCAAACCAGGATCTAGGGCCAACACGGCGCCTCCGTTAAGAATCCAAGTCAAGCATCATATTCCTTGGTCAGAAAGTGCCCCCAGCTTGGTTCTGCAGATGAGCAAAGCTTCTGGTTGGAATTACTACTTGGGTACTGCAGGCATGAACTTAGTCTGACAAGATCCACATGTGAATTGTTGCAAGATCATCCCCTTCTTTGTCACAGTCAGATTCCCAGTGATTGAGTCCTGTAGATTCCCCTATAATCTCCAAGGTGTGAGATCAGAATAGGGGCTCCTAAAAAGTGACCAATACTGGGGTGGCAAGTGCTAGGTGTACCTTCTGGGTTATCTTTCCCCACTGGAGGGACCAGAGGCTCATGGGAGACCTCTCTGCATGATGCTCCTCCGGCCTCAGGAAGGGGTGATGTCATCAACAAGTAGCATCTTCTCTTACCCTTCCAATGCAATCTGTCTTTGTGCAGAGATGTCTGGTGAGTTGGGTGGTTGTAGTAGTAATGGGGGGGCACAAACAGAAATCATATTAAAATGCAGAATGACAGGTTTCCTGCTTGACAGTTTGCTTAACTTAATAAGGAACCAACTCAAGGCAAACTAGATTCAACAATAAGTTCTCACAGTTGGAAGAAAACTGTTGTCACCTTCACAGAGGGTCTGATGATATCTCAATCCATCCTTTTACCATATTCATGATAACATGAATATATGAGGGAGATATTAGTTGTATAATAATGATGGGATCAAATAACTCAGCAATGAGACCCCCATGGATGCATGTTCACAGAGGGTAAAAGTCATTCAACTGTTTACTTTTCAGGATACTTCAAAGCTATCAGACACCATGAGGACAAAAGTGAAACTCTGAGGTGGCAGAGAACCATAGTAATGGAGGGACAGAGCACAGAGCTGATGGGTCTGTATGGATTACCTCGTGGACCTGGGAGTTGCATAGGCCATGTTTATCCATGAGTCAGACTGCCTTGGGGAATTCATGCAGCTATTGGAGAAGATTCTGAGGTCCCAGGAACCAGAGGTCCAGGAAGTACTAATGGACTAGGACTTGATGAAATTTGCTTTGAACTCTTCATCTTAGATCACATACACAAAAGATTATGAGGCAGAGGAAAATTCAGACCATGCAAATATATATACATGGGAATTTCTTATTCTTCATCTTGTCGCAAAATGGGAAATTACAAACTAACTACTAATGATAGGGTTTATTATTTTTTTAAGTAATAAAAATGAGGAAAGAGAAAAATTAGTTGAGGTAGGAGGTGGGATATCAAAAGATAAAGCATATTATGAAAACATAAAGACGCACAATAAAGCAAAGCTAGAATTTAAACTCATGATGCCTAACTTCAAAGTCCAAGTTATAATAGCAATAAGGATTGCAGATAGAGTTGGTTTAAAGCTCTTTCTGTATGACAGCTTAAGAGATGGGGTAGGAAAAATGAAAGAAGATCTGTGTGATTTCCTAAGCCTCCTTGCTTTGAAGGTGCAAAGGTTCTGCTTTGCTTTTTTCTGAGTTTATGACTATTTCTTTATGCAAAAGTCATGTTGAAATTTATCGTCAATATTTATTTTATACAAACCATTTATAAAATAACTTCTGGATGGGATATGTACCTCTGAGTTTTCTTTATGCAACTTAAAGATGGCTCTACACAATTCAAATTAATATATTCTGTTTTTGAAATGCTTGGGTATTAGACCATTTTGATACATGCATGCAATATCCTAATGTGTTGTTCTAATGCTGATATAATCAAAATAGGTACCAAACAAATAAGTTAAAGAGCTCTGGCTAATTTATGATTTATATTCTAAACAGACAGCAGATCTATTAATAATGACAATTGCTTCTAGACTGAAACATAAAAAACTAGGCCACTTAATATAGTGAAAAAAATGGTGTAGAACAGAATAAAAACTTGTTTCTTACCTGCCGCTTTTTAGAATGATTGCAGCAGGAAAAAAAACAGTTTCTATATGATTATTACAGATTTGAAATAAGTTGTTTGGCTTTAAAAGTAAGAGTCCAGATACATAGTAATATTAGGAAAGTTGTTGGAGTCATATTCTAAACTGATATAAGATTGAGTTAGTAATGCATTAAAAAGCATGTAGACTTTGATTTTGAACAGTGCTGGATCTGGATTTTACATCGCTTACAAACCGTGATGGTGGATGGATTACTTAAACTCTCTGACACTCAGTTTTATCCTCTGTAAAACAGGCCTAACGATACTCTCATTGTTCGATTGCGGCAAGGATGAAATGGGATGATATATGGAAAGCAGAAAGCTTTTAATAATGATAGGCATGGTATACTAACTGGAATAAATTTACCAAAATTTACCTTTATGCGATACATCTGATCTTTGTTCCTTTTTCTAGCTGTCCACATAGATGGCCACATATGTTCACATAGAAGCTCGTTGTACTAAATGAAGGAGTCCAGACACAAAGATTCATATCATATGATTCCATTTATATAATATTTTGGAAAATCCAAAATTACACAAAGATAAATCAACAGTGACCAGGATCTGAGGGTGGGGAGGGGCTATAGACCAATGTCACGGGGCAGTTTTTGAGGTTGATGTAATTGTTCTCAGTTTTGAGGTTGATTGTGGCAGTGCTTACACGACTATGTGTGCTCCAAAACCTACAGAGCTCTACTTTAAAGAGAACTGATTGATCATATGTCAACTATACTTTCCTAAAAATAATTTTTTTAATTAAAAAAATACCTTCTTACTGTTTTTTAGACAGCTGATGATGTCACACTCTAGAAGAGAATCAGAAGTATATTTGGTAAAAGGATATAACTGGTGGAGTTTTGTTTACAAATTTAGTGTATAGATCTACTTTTTGTAGCTAAATAACTCAAGAGCCTACAAACCCAAAGTATATTCATAAACCTCCCAATGGGATAAAGATAACATGCAAGTGATAAAAGCAAACAGCAACCATGAAAAATGTAAGATGAGAAATTGAAATAATATTGAAAAAGGGCAAAAGTAAAATTCTCTTAAGGACAGCAGGAGGAAAGAATCTACACAGGAGGTAAATGCTGGTGCATTCAAGACTTCCAGAAATAAGATAAATCTAAAACAGCTATGAGTCAGTATTATGAGGGAACCAGAGACTGAGAGAGGCTACTGAAGGTAGTTACTGGTAAATGGTGATAGTTAAAAGCATGAGGTCACAGATTCTGTGCAAGCTTATTCAGGGAATCTGTGCCAGTCAACAGGAGAGCACACGGTCAGAGTGTACTTTCTAAGCCCTTGAAAAGTTAGATTGAACTGTTTCTTCCCTCCCCAAAACAGTGAAAAGCAAGCAGAAATAGCACTAAATTACAGCCTAGATTATTCCTTTTGGATATTTTTCAGGTGAAGTCAGGATGGTATGGTGTAGAGACAGGTAGAAGAATCCAGTGGGAGGTTGATAGTGGGGGTTAAGAGCATAGGCTGGTGAGTCCGATGTGGATTGACATCTGCTCTTTGCTATTTAGCTACTGCTGATATTGGACAAGTTCTGTGAGGATCCCATGAGATATCAGAGCACTTAACACAGTGAGTAGCTCGGAGTTAGGACACAAGACACTGTGGCCTTGATAGGCATGGGAATGTGCCTCTCAGATCTTAGACTGTGGAGACTGAAACCAATTTAGGGCCTCAGCTGGTGGCTCTGAAATCAATTGCCATGTTAATGCCAATGACTGAATGTGGCAGGGATGCAAAGGCAGGACCACTCCAGGGAGATGGGGGTTCTGCCTTTGAGAGGTGACTTTGGCTCAATGACTCCTCAACAGTCGTGCTGAATTTCTCTTAAAACTGCACTGTAGACAAAGAAGCTTCTACCTAAGCATCCTTTCTTCCTTGTCTCCTTCACTTGCAATCAGAAATGTATCATGATCTGATGGCTCTCCCAACCTCTTTAATTTTGTTTCCCTTTTCTTTCACGGGTGTATTCCCTAGGTTTTTCTTAGCCAGTAGATTCAGTCTGACCTCTGCATTTCAGACGACTTCAAATAACACAGAAGCTACTTGTTGCTATTGTTGATTTAATATGCTCTTTCTGGGGGCAGTACTTGTTGATTTCAAGAATATATTCTATAGGAATTTTGTAAAGATCTTTAGTGGTAGAGTATATGAAACTATAGTGTCCTTGAGTAAGGTGGTCCCAAGGACAAACTAGACATGCTCCAAAAAGTGACTAGAAGGGAAGAAATGGATTTATTTTATAGTATGCTTTCCTGTCTCTCTTCTTCATCATATTCCTTTTCCATTTTAGACTAAGCTTGAGCATTTTTTGTCACACTTTTGATTTTAGTCCTTTTTACCTTTAGGAAGTAAGCAGTGGAAATGTTAATCTGATTTGAAGAGAGAGAGAGAGAGAAAACAAGAGAGAAAAACCCAGATCGTTACAGAATCACCAAAATGAAAAGACTTGAGAACTTTCCTTTAACATTCTTTCCAGCCTTGTGATTCTAAGTCAGGTTTAGGTGGTGTACCAGGAATCAAAGAATAGTAGAGGTGGAGGTGGCCACAATGGAAATTGTAGTCTAGACCCACACATTCTAACTCTAAAACTCCAAATCATTTATAACAAACAATTTTCTATACTTTTTCTATACTTTTCTTAATTGCTTGTGAATGTCACCACTCATGTGACTATCTATTTCAGTAGTGTATCATTCTGATGATAAAGAAACTATTTTTCAAATCTAATGGCAAGATTCCTTTGTTAGGACATCTTAAAAATCTCCACAGATGCAGAGAATAACTCCACTTGATCCTTGAAGATTGTAATCAGGTCACCCATTAGTATTTTTTACTCCAGTATGAAGAGCCAATTTCATTCATTAATTTGTGCATTCATTTAGCAAGTAATTTTAGTGGCTTCTAACACCAGATTTTTTTGCCAATATCATTACTTCTGTTTGTATTTCTTGGACTCTTTCCAGTTGATCTAGAATTTTAAAAGGCTGATGACCAATTTTAGACACATTATTATAATAAGGATCTGACTTGCCAAAAGAATTATATGCTGTCTTTCATTTTAATGTTTCATTACTACCTAAAATATTATATTACCTCCATGCTTTGTATCCTACCCATGGACGTCAATTCTGCCTCAGCTACTAGAAAAGCATATGCTAATATTGTCCTTGTGATCAAACATTACTTCCAGATCATTTTTTCTGTATTTCACTTATTAATCTGTTTTAGTAGTTTATAATTTATCCAACCTATTTTGCAGTTTTTAGTATGAGTATCTGGCTAATTTATTCACAATATTTATTTTCTTTAAATTCCTCTTCTTATTTCATTAAGACCAGCTTGATAGAAAATGAAGGTAAAAAATTCAAACTCTAGGACTTACTAGCTGTGTGGCTTTGGACAAATTATTAACCCCTATATTTATTAATGTATAAGTGAGGAAACACACCTAAATGACAGATATAATAGGAGAGAGGAAATGACATGTTAACTCACAACTAATATAAAGTAAATGTTCAAAATGTTAGAGTCCTTCTTGCAGGTGTTGACAGTTACTGACTATTACAATAAATTGCAGTAAGACAAAGCTTAATTTGAGAGACAATTTAGCTAAAGAAGACCTTTAAAAAAAGCTCAGAAAGGAAATAGATTCTTAGCTCTTTTGGAGAAAGCTTACTTAACTAATGTAAAAGAGAAGAATCAAATAACATATTCTTTTCATATTTTCTTTAATTTAGAGCAAGGCTACAGAGGAAAAGTTTTTTCCCCCCACTTAGACATCTGAGAAAATACTCCAATATAGAAGAAATATTGATTTAATTTTCTCAAAAATAAAGAGATTTGCTTCTCATTAGAAGGTAGAAAAGACTGAGGGATCATTCAGAGAAAAAGAACTCATTGATATAGGAGAACTCCCCACAAATATGGGAAATGTTGAGCATGGAAGTGGGACTCATGTTCTGAGTGGGCCAAGGACTATGGTTGGTACAAAGACAAATGGAAGGGAACCAAGAGAAAAGACCTTTCTAACCCTTAAAGCCATTCAGAGGTAGAATAGACCATGCCGGATGGGTTGGTTTCAAATCTCTTGAGGCTGCAAAATCAAAATGTTGTACAAAGAAATCAAGCATTGAGGATTGGCTTCATTAGACCTGTATTTCTCAAGCTAATCTATAATGCACAGCAGGAAACTCTCTGAATGACTTTCTGGAGACCATTAGAGCAAGGGTCTAGGGAGGAAAACAGGGATATAGAAGCCCCCTGGAAACTACTGAGCTCTTAAGGAGATGGGCTAGAAATGAACAGTGGGAGGCCATGCCCAAGTGCCCTGCCCAGTTCTGCCCCAGTGGTTGGCCAGCGAGGAGCTAGATGCACTCAGTCGTCCAGGGAGTCCTACTCTGTGGAAGGCCCTGGGGTGGGAGTAAGGAAAAGAACAAGGCCTCTTATGTTAGTTGTCATTCTTTACTCATTTCTTACCTTTAAAAAATGTTTACTTGCTTATGTATTTACTCATTTATTCTTAGCATGGACTCATAGATTCTGGTTTTATCTGTGGTTCATAATTTATTCTTGTATTCATTTTGGAACTCAAATTGTCCTTTGGCTGACGGGAACTCTTTCAAGGCAGATCATTTGCCTTTCAGAATGTCCCTGTCACTTTCTGAGCACTTCCGTAGATTTTGGCACATAGGTTCCAAGCTTATCTTGTTTTCTCTGCCCAATCCTGATTCCTTTAGTGGAGAGTGATGTTTTGGAGTCAACATCTGGGTGAAGAAGCTCATGCTTGGAGCTGTGAGAGGCATGTAGACTATCGCAGGATGGAAGGTAACTGACCAGAGATGGTTGCAGCCATCTGAGTGACAGCTCATGATGGACTGGTCCAAGGTGATGGGGATGGAGGAACAGATATAAGAGGAGTTTGGCACATAATTGTGTATGGCAGTTGTTGATACTTGGACTTTAAGATACTTGGATATTCAGATGAGGGAGGAAAAAAGGAGATTGATGATAATCCCAGGCTACTGGAACCCACAGTCAGTGAACTGTGTGTATTGCTCACCTTTGATATCCTTTGCAGGCTGACATGTTGATGATTCTATACCCCGGAATTTGGGGATTGTGTGCTGTGTTTTTGTTGATTGTGAGGGTATGACAAAGTTGGCATCTGCATCTGTGGGGGATTAATGCTCACGCATTGCCATGGCAACCTCCCAGGGTACAGCTGATGATGGTTTTAGTGGCTTTTATGACTAGAAGCCTCTGGAATCAACAGCCTAAAGATGGAGGTGACCCAGCTGGTGTTAAGGAGAACTGGGAACCTTAGACTAGTCTTCAGAAATAGGGAATTAACAAAGGGAACAGTCTCAGGGCTTCTTGCAGAGTGTAATGGTGATAAAATTCTGAAATTTGATGAAGAAAATGCCAGTTTGTGAATAAATAGAAGTTAGTCTTTCTATAAATGTATAATTCAAAATGGAAATATAAGAATTAGGGAAAGTGGCAAGAAAAGTTTATATGATTTATAGTTTTGATGTATGTGATAGTTAGCTTATCTCCCTTCATTTCAAACCCAGGAAATAAGAATTTGATTGGCATTTACCAAGACAATTTCAAATAGGGACATTATTTTTTCTCCTATTTTCTTTAGCTTGCAGATAAGTAATAATCTTTTAAATCTATAATCAAAATACTGCAGTACTTCAAAACTTTTGTTGATATTTTAATGTACAGACATACTATGTGCTATTTTGGTTTTTATGAAAACAAGGTATTCCATAGTGTTTAAGTTTAGAGAATTTCCTTGAAGGGAAAGATCATTTGCTGTATTTGGAAAAGCGAATGTGTTTCACAGAAGTGACTTGGCTGCCTTGTGAACTACTGATGTTTCTTTGGACCCAGGCTTCTTTGTTTCAAGGGTGCTGCACCCTTGCCTATTTCTCTCTGGATATTTACTTTGTCAGTTTTGTACTTCAGTGCAGTTTTCTGCAAATCCTCAATATCTGCAAAACCCTGAAGTACCAGAGGTAAGTTCTAACCTCCTGTTCAGAGATCTCTCTGGATTACTGGTATTTATTTAGCATGAGGCTTTGGGCATCTGAAATAGTCTTCTAATGACTGTGCTTGGGGACAGACAGCATATTCTGTTCTAGTCTATTAAATGCTGTACATAAAATTAGGTGTTTAAGAGACTAAACTCTGGTGCCAGACCATGGGGGCTTGAGAGCTACCTCCAGGTCCTCAGCAACTCTGTGACGTCAAACAAATCATGACAGATCTGTTTTCTCAACTACAAAATGAGGATAATGTCAGTCTTTAACTCACTAAATTGTTCTGAGACCTCAACGAAATAATCTGCAAAACGACCTGACACAGGGTCCGGTTCTTAGTAAAACTGACACAGTGGTGTTTTATTTTAATAATAATACATTTATCACTTGGCAATTGCTTCTTCTGCTCAAGGTCTATATGAAGCGCTTTGTTGACCTCTCTTTTGATATTCACATCCTCCCTGTGAGGTGGGTGACATTAGTTTGAGGAAAAACTTGGGGAATTGTACGGAAATGGCATCTCAACATTTAATAGCTGTGCTGTTATAATCTGTGAACCAAAGCCACTTCAGGGTAATTGGAGACTTGTATTTTTCTATTTAATAGTTAAATTCCTAATTATGCCAATAAATGTTACCCTTCAGTTCTGTGCCCAGTGATCATGGTGGACTCCTAACAATTGCACCTGTGTCTCCATGCGTGAGCAGGAGCAACTCACCTCCTACAGCCACTTCTCCCCTGTCTGTAAACCATCCCACACAGCTAGCATGTGGATCAGAAGAGTTAATGTGGGTGGAAGAGCCTTGTGCCTTCTGAATTTCTAAACAAAGTGCGCTTTATTGTTACAGAGTTGGACAGGTGTTGCCAAATAAGAGGTTCTACACTGCCTGCCTGGATTATGTTCTGCCAACTCCAAAGAAAGATTTCATGTGAAAAATTTATCCTGCCCCAGCTTTTTGGGTTGAGAGAAATGAACCTACATCCCTAAAATTAATGATGAAAGTGGGTGCTGAAGTAGTGTTATAAAAGAGAAATTGTCCAAGTTAGCTCTCATTCACTGGCTTTCAACACAGTTACTCCAGCCACGGGTCATATCGTATGTAAAAAAATTGTATCCTATTTTTGGAAGGAGGGTAGGATAATATAATAGCTGTTATACATGCAACATATATAAAAGAATACTTCATTGACAAAAAAGTTACATCTGGTGTCATGGAATTGATCCAAGGGTTGGATAGATTACTAGGCTACTTTGCATAAATTTTCAAAGCCACTTGCTTTTCATGGAAAGTGACCCTGTTCCTATTCTCAAATATGTTAAAAGCTTGAATGCTAATTTCCCAGACTGATTGCAGGTCTCATGAAAGTGGCATCTAGGGGGGCAGATTCCCCATAGAGTCTGAAACGTGCCTTATGGTGTAAGATGGGTTGAGACAATTGATTCTTATATTTGGCCAAATACTTAATATACATTTATTGAATTTAGGTTCATTTTGTCTCTTGGGTGCTCCAATGTGTTTGGCAGAGAAGATACCCTGGTACGAACTCATTTTGGCTGGGAATGTACTTCTGAGGTGAACTGAAGATGCTATCGGCCCTACTTTTTCATTTTGGTTTATTACAACTGTTCTTGGAATATCCGTAGTTGCTAAGATATTAATCTTGCAGGCATGAAATAATAGAACTTTCTTCATCTTTGCATTACCTGAGGGGAAATGAGTTCTAATAAAGAGCACATATTTATTTTCAAAATTAATTTCAGAAGGAAAACTTTTATTTTGGAAATGCCTGTTATTTCATTTTACAATAGATCTGATAATATGGAAAATGCCATTTCACATATTATGCTAGAAAAATAAATGGGGGAGCAAAGGAGGAGCAAATGGGGGGGCAGGTGATTTGAAGAAACTAGTTATAAAACTGCTTCATGTTTAGGAATATTCTTCAAAGGTAATTATTTCTTCCCAGATTCAAGGAAGAAAGTAAACTACTGCTAATTTCAGTTTATTTGGTTAAGATTTTTCATTTTTACTTAGTAAAAAAGTTCATGGGAGGTGTATAAAATTTGAAAAATGCTGGGAACATTAAGAACACACTGGTTGTAACTTGTACTCTGCACCTCCCTATCTGGAGATTACTAATATTAACATTTTAGGGCATAAGCTTTTTGCTACAAGTGTGTATGTAAGTAAAATCAATTATGTTCATACTTGGAGCATGTTCTATTACCTGTTCACTTTATATGATGTCATCATAACACATAAGCCTCACATAGTGCCTTCTATATGTTGGGCACTGTTCTAAGCACTTCCCTTATTTATTTGTGTATTGAATCACTGTGACACTCCTATGAGTTTGGCACTGATAATAATAACCATAATAATATAATTATTCCCATTTCACAGATGAGCAAACCGAGGCACAAATAGGATCACATAGCTAGAACTCAGTTTCCTCTTTTGCAAAATGCAGTTAAGTATTGTATCTACTTGTAAGGTGTTTAAGATGTTTTGAGAGGCAAGGAAAGGATGTGGCAAAGTACTTGATATTATGAAGAGCCCAATATATACCATCAAATTGTTGTTGTTATTATTACTATTATGTTGGTGGCACTTGTCCATAATTTTATCTCTAGTGCTTCATACAATTGCTAGATACAGTTTTAGAAAATATCTGTCGCATGAATGACCTACCATACTTTAGCTGCAATCTTCTAAAAATATGAATAGTGATTAGTAGCTGATTACTAAGTCAGTACACTTGAATTTCACTTACATTTTTTTCTCAGGTGAAGTCTTCCCTGTTTCTTTCACATTTTTTTCGCAGATTTCCTATTCCCAGCCACCAGCCTTGTAGAAAATAACAAGTGAGATCTTTCTTAGATCACTCTGACCTTGTGCTGTGATCGACATCTTGAGGGGGGGCAGTTAAGCCAGGGACAATTGATAGGATGGCTCATGTGCCTTCTCACTGTTGTCTTTTCTTCTTTTTTTGTCTACATATCTCTAATCACATTCTAGTAATAGGTAGAAGTTTATTTTAAGCAATTGATTTGGTGTTATTGAGAGTAGGTCACTGCTTTTTGTATCATGTAATGGTTTCTTAATATTTCAGATGATTTCTTTAGAAGAAAAAGTTGTGCCACATTGAGAGATGACAAATAGGATAGTGAGTTAAGATGCATGACAATAAAAATGTCCAAGTTTGTGAGCAGGAACATGGCCACAGCCCTCATTAAAAAGTGCATTTATTAAGAGACTTAGACATTTGCTTGCTGGTGTAAATCATGCATAATAGAAAGAATCTGTAGCAAAATAGGCAGAATAGGGACATCAGATAGCATCATTCAGAGAGACTAAATCTGATCATCTTTTTGAAAATACGCTGCTGAGCTTATTGCTGGTATAAATCACAATTTTAGCCAATAGGGCTCTTCATAGTGGAGTATTAGTGGCTGAATAGGATCTTAAAATGGAAATGCTGAATGCCAGAAAGAAGAACATGAACGATGATGGCGATGATGCTGTGACATAAATATAGCAGAAGCTCCGTGCTGTAATCTAGAAGTATAAGCTTCTTCCAATTTGATAGTTATTGCCACTGCTTATTGGATTGATGAGTTGTACAAGTGCACAGAAAAATAATATTTCCCATAAATACCATGATTGTTTTGCACAATGCAAAATTCCTAAGTTTTAGGTCAGACAGTCCTGCTGAAAGTACTTGAATAAGCTGACTTGTTCCTCAGTGGTAAGAGGAAGTCACAAGAACTGCACAGTAAACTCCACTTGCAAAATTGTATATTTTGAATTCTCCTAAGTTCTTTAATTGCAGCTACTTTTGGCTACTTCTACTACGACTAGTAACTGAAGCTTTAACCTAATCCTCTATATAACCATTTTGTGAATAAAAGTCGAACTCAATTTTAATAAGACAAGCAAATTGACATGAATACCAGAAATCATTTTGAAAAGATGAACCAAGTTAATTATCCAGTTTTGCAAATGGGTTATTATAATTTGATGACTTTGCTTTGGAAGGCATATGGATTTAAAAATAAGAGAAAATAGGCAAACTATAATCCATAGAGGAACAGAAATCATTGTAATTAATGGAAAATGTAGTAAAATGTAAACTGAGAGAAATTATATTTTTGGCTTATTAAATATTTCCAACTAAGGAAAAAATCAAGAGAACTAATATTTACTGAGGTCTGATTAAGTGTCACAGTAAATTATATATTTACATATATCACATCATTGTAGAATTTGTATACAGTACTTTATGTCATATTTAGGAAATATGATTTTTCTATTCTTTATTTGATGGAAAAATATTTAATGATCCTGGTCTTACTTTCCAAAACATTAAATCAGGTAAACCATTGAAAAATACATTATTTTATTAATGAATTCAAGCAACTTATTAAAGGCCTGTCCTATGCCAGTTGCCCACCTATGTAATACCATTAGTTATAGCAAATGAGTGTATATCATATTTTAAATGTAAAATGATGATTTAAAACTTTTTAGTGCCCTAGGTCTTAAGATTTTTCCAAGCCAAGTGGTTGGTCTCTAGAATTGCTCTACTTTTCAGTTACCAACAGCCTTTGAAGATCATTGCCAAAGTTTAGCTTTCCTTTCATTGTTTGAAAGAGCATGACGTTATTAGTGAGATGGTTATTAATTTAATTCAACTGGAAAATTAAAGGCAGAATTATTTCAGTAAAATAAGATGAGAACTGTTGTGTTAGGAAACTATGACCATTGCAAGTGTAATTTTTTTTACTGAGTCTCTAATATGTGGCCAGCAAAAATAATATGGGCACCAAATAATTCAGGAGATTTCAGACCATTTGTAGCTCAGACATCAGGATACTCAGAGTATGTATTATGGGAAGGCTGAACCTGAAAACTAAGGCCATTTTCATGGGTAAAAAAAAAGAGTAACAACAGACACGAGTTGAGAAGGTCTTCAGAATCAGATTTCCCTTTAACGCAACCATGATTCCGTGCATGTCCACTCACTACACTTGGAATGGTCTGTTTAATGTCAGCATTCCCTTCAAAACTCTAGGCTCTGAAAGGGCAGGGCCCCTGTACACCTATTCTCTGTTGCATTACTCACCACCTAGTACATAGTGAAAACTCCATAAATATGTGCAGAATTAGTGTAAGCCATTGTCTCTCGATTCAAAGAGCTAATAATATGCGAAAGGAGATAGAAAAGCAAATACTTTCCTTTCAGTAAAAATGGTGCAATGATAATAAAGAATACTGTCATTTGCTCATCACCCAGAAAATATACTCTATTTCCTATTACTTTTTTTTCCCACAGCACTATTACCATCCAAGACATTTATTTGTCCTATATTGTATTTATGCTCCATAAATAAATACACGGTATTCCCAAGCCCTTAAAGAACAATAGATAGTTTGGCAGACAGAAGGGGCTCAAAACTGTCTCCTGAAAAAATGAAAGGCAATAGTCAGAGGAACGTAGATCTGGCAGAGGAGCTTTGCCGGAGCATGGTTAGGGGAAGAGGCTCTTCAGAGAGCAAATCTTCTGCTGGCACCTGAGTCATTAGTAGGAAGGGGACAACACATTCAGGAGGAAGCTTGAGGGGATCTGTCCTAAAGGGATGACCTCTACCCACTCAGGTCGGTAAAAGAAGATGAAATGAAAGAAATGTGTATCAATGGAGGGGTTTGCTGGGAAGATGTCCGCCCAAGGGCAGGATAATCAGACCCAACATACCTGGGCTTCCTGTCTTGCCCCTCCTGCCTTAGTTTGGCAGCTTCCTTTTAGAAGTTGTGGTCATGAGAAGAACGGTGTGAGAGCTGGGCTCACTTGTATTTGCTCGCCAGCGAGAGCTCTGGGCATTGTACCGGGATGGTTAATAGAGAACCTGCATTCAGCAACTTTTAAACAGAAGCATATTCAGACCAATCTACCTTTTCCTCTCTTGCCCAGAGTCAAGCAATATCTTCACCTTGATTCACTTACTGCTCATGCATGTACATGTACATATGCATATATGTGTGTGTGTGTATATATCCATTTCTGAATTTATATGAATGGTATTACACCCACCCATACCCTCAAAACTTGCTTCTTCCACTTTTGTTTTTTAAGATTTATGCATGTTGATCCATTGAGAACCTCTGTTGATTTCCTCTGTGATGTAGCAGGCTATTGTATGTTTGCAGTATTTTAATTGAGAAATGTTAGAGGAAGTCATCGAGGGGACACCACTACTGACTGACCGCTGAGCTGGACCTGGGTGGTCAGAGGCTCCTCACCCACTTCTGTCCCCGGAATGTACTTTCTGCTCACCCTTCTCACAGTGGGACCGTTTCCAAGGACACAACTCTGACAGAGGAAGGTGCTTTTGTGACCATCTGGACTGAATACGTGACTGAACCCAGTGAAAGCTACTATGCACACTTTTAAGA
Source organism: Manis javanica (assembly GCF_040802235.1). Classification (NCBI taxonomy): domain Eukaryota; kingdom Metazoa; phylum Chordata; class Mammalia; order Pholidota; family Manidae; genus Manis; species Manis javanica. The sequence goes on along the minus strand of NC_133167.1, from coordinate 11,945,310 downwards.
TTCTGGTGCGTGAGTGCAGAGATCTACTCACCTTATAGCCACCTAAGATAAGCCTGGTATGTAAGTTCTGTCACTTATTACACCTGCCACCTACCAATCTGGAATGATCTGCCTCTTTCTTCAGTCTCTTCCTGTCCTGCCTATTTTGGGGTCCAGTTTCAGATTTCACCCAGTAAGCTCCTGAGGTTGCAATCCAAGAAGAAATTGCTTGAGTAGTGTAGTAGTCAGAATTCTAACATGATCCCCAAGACCCCTGACCCTATACATGTCCTGCATAATCCTCAGGACTATGAATATGATGGATTTTATGCCCATGATTGGGTTAGACTAAGTGGCACAGGTTGAATTTTTTCAAAAGAGATTACCTGGGTGGGCCTGAGTTAATCACATGAGCCCCTTACATCTGCATCTAGAGGTCAGAGATAGAGGAAGTCAGAGGTCGACGGCAGCAGAAGGATGATGTGCCATTGCTGGCTTGAACAGGAGGGCACCACTTGGCAAGGAATACTAACAGCCTCTAGGAGCTGAAGCAGCCCTTGGCTCATGCCCAGCAAGGAAATGGGGGACCTCAGTCCTATGACCATGAGGAACCGAAGTCTTCCAACAAGAATGAGCTTGGAAACAGATTTTCATCTCACCTGGCACAACCTATATCTCAGTTTCAGCCATTGGAGAATCCAGTGAGCAGAGAAAGCAGCCACACTGCACCAGACTTCTAAACCTACAGTAACTGTAGATAATTGCCTCATTCTAGCTTTTCCAAAGATAAACCTGCATTGTAGATAATACATTTCTGTTTTTTTAAGCCACTAGGTGTGTGGTAGTTTGTTGCAGAACAATAGAAAATGAGCACAAGTGGTAATGGAAAAATATTAAAATTTGATAAACTGGAAAATGAAACAGTTCTTTTTTTCTATACTTTTCTATGTGCTAGGAATTTTTATGATTTTAAAGAAGCAATCATTGTCACATTGAGGGGACATGTCTTTTAACTACATTAGTGGAGAACCCCAGAGGACCACAGGATTTGGGTTAAAAGAGTGTATTATGGGAAGTGGCAGTCGACCTTCTCCTCATCAGCGCCTTGCTCTGCTTCCATCTCATACTAGCATCTTGTCTTCTCAGGATTGTTCTAATTGTAATTCCCCCAATGAACGTCCAGGTTTCAATTTAAATTTTCTTCTGTGGTACTTAATACACCATATATTTTATGTGAAAAAAATACAAGTCTCTCTTTGGAAAAGCTAGAACAAGGCAATAGATAATTATACTCAGATATTAATATGTGGCAAGGGTCTCCTGTGGTGAGGAATCAAGAAACAGGAGGGCCAACAGTGAAACCTAGGAGGGGAACGGATGGGAGAAACAGCCACAGAATGACAGCAACGAAGACCAATGCAGGAAGGAATAGGGCGACTGGGAAATAATGTGCTGTTCAAAAATAATTTTAGGAGTCGACCAATGAGGAACCCTGACAGGATAAACGTGCTGCGGGAAAAAATAAAAAAATAAAAATAAAAGTAGAAAAATCAACAATGTGAAAATGGTCCTAAACAAATCGTGGGAATGATTTCAGAAGAAAAACCAGGTCAACAAGAGGCTCTACTTGAGTTCACCCCAAATGTAGTTTTGAAAGGCAGTATGGGCTGTTTTCCCTTTGTGTCTACATGCACCATAAACTCAATTAAAGTTAATGGGAGTTATGGGCAGCGTTTCTAAATCACAGCCTCTCAGAGGCTAATTATTTTGAATTGAATTGTTAAACAGAAACCTTTCCTTGGCTTGGTAATAAGCAAGATAACACCACTGTTCTCATTGTATTAGATTTTAAGAGAACAATTTATAAAGATCTTTCTTTTATAGCAGATTTTTTACGTGTGTACATTAAAAAAAAACAGGTGAGTTACTCTCTGCGTCTGGAAAATGTTTTCATTCTGATAGAATTGGTGACTTAACTTTTTTAAAGTTATAAACTACCTGTTCTGGGATATTTTGCCTTTAATGGATAATGGCCATCTGTAAAGTCAGGAGCCTGGAGTGAATGATTTCCATGTCCCGTACTACTCACATGAAAGAATGTGACTCCTTAATTCTCATTATTTTCTCCTCAGGTTGGAGAGCTCTACAAAGTAAAATATAAAGTCCAGGGAAACATGAAAATGAGACCTAAGATGTACTTCCGGGAAGTTATTCATTCATTTATTATGTATTTATTGAGAGTATGGGTGTCCCTAGCATAAGCCAGAGTCATGCCAGAGCAGACCTTCCATAATCACTTGCTGAGTTCAGGGGCAAGTGCCTTGCTGGGCACTTGGCTGGCTCCCAGGATACAGTATCAGACACTTGATATAATACTGCACATGAACTATCTCTGGGAGGGACATAAAATCCAGCAGTGTTAAGGATAAAATCCGAGTTTTAGAGATAGACTTGTTCTCAAGTCCCTTATTCATATTTTCCAAGGGAGAAGTTTTGGATTGGTTTAACACCGCAAGAGGGAATATTTTTGGCTAAGGAATCTCCTAGGGACTTGGGAACCTTGTGCCCTGCTTTTAGAGCATCACCTTGCTTATGGAGCCACAGAAATACCCGCCCATATCCTGCATATGCCAAGAATCGTGTATTCAATATGAACATACTAATTCCTCCCTGACAGGAGGTGCCCACATCACGCCCCACCCACTGCAGCTGGAGGGGACAGCAGCAGAATCCTGAACGGCTCAGTACTCCCAGTCTGCGGCTTCTGCAGTGCTTGGCATAAATAGTGTATCTACACCTACCACTAATTGAACAACAGCAAAAGATAATTTTAAGCTGACAACAATGGGATCAACTGCTATTGTGAAATAAGGAGGAAAAAAAATAAAGAAAGAGGCAAGGAAAAATCTCTCAAAGACGTGGAGGCAAATTCAATTTTGTATGGGGGTTATGGAGGTAATATAAATGTGTACATCTGGACAGGTGTAAGCCAAACATGAGAAAAATACAGCCTGTTTGAACAGGAAAGTGGGTGTCCTAGTGAAAGACACTAAAATTAAAATTCCTAAGTGAAACCAGACCCTGTGTGGGCCATCTTCTGCTGGAGTCAGCCCACTGGCTGACATTTTGAACCACTGTACCAAATATCCAGAGGAAAACTGGAAAAGAAGGCTACAATACAGTGGAAGACTGATATAGTTTCTCCAAGTGATTATAAGACCAGAGATGTCTGCAATTTCCTTCCTCTATTCGGTCCCTAGTCCTTATGTCTTGGCTAGAGTTCACCCACACTTTTACTTCTGAGGGGTCTGTTCACTGGTGAGCTGTCTTACCTATTTAGGATTGTTGTGCTTTTTTATTATCTTTCACCACTAGACACAAAATGTGCTGTAAAGTTCCCCAAGGGCTCCACTTCATAGCAGCAACTATGTCCTAATGATGGAAACATTGGATGGTCCTCTCAGTTTTCAGTTTAAAGGAAATATAATCCTGGCTCCCAGCAAAGTTCCCTCCCACGACTCTTAACTTTTCCAAGTAAGAACGTTCTGTTACAGGTTGGTTAAAAAATTAAAGTGGGACACAATTAGGTGTAAGCAGCCCTGTACACCTGCTGTCTTCTAGTGTCTGGCTTTATTTCAGGCTCTAGAGACAGCGGATATTCCACGTCCTGCAAGTCAAGACCTTGCGTTTCATACAAGAGTATTTACAAATGGTAACAGCTGGATATATTTTTCCATTATTTTAAAATTTTGTAATCTTGGATGCTAAGATGCTAACATATTTTTGGATGTTAACATCTTTCTTTAAAATTGAAGCACAACTGATATACAATCCTACTGGTTTCAAGTATATAGCACAGTGATAACCCATATTATTAAATCCTCACTCTAACTAGTGCAGATACTATCTGTCCACATAGGCAGATGTTCAGAATCATTGGCTATATTCTCTATGCTGCACTACCATTCCTGTGACCAACTAATATTATGATTGAGAATTTTTGTGCCCCTTTATCCCCCTTGCCCATCCTCCCCACCCACCCATGCCAACCTGTCCCCCATGGTAACCACTAGTTACTTCTCAGTGTCTGTAAGTCTACTGCTATTTTGTTAATTTTGTTTTGTTTTGTTTGTAGATTCCAAAAATAAGTGAAATCATACAGTATTTGTCTTTCTCTGCCTGGCTTATTTCACTTAGTGTAATATCCTCTAGCTTCATCCATGTTGTCACAGTGGCAGGATTTCCTTCTTTTTTATGGCTGAATAATATTCCACTGCATGTATGTACCACCTCTTTATCCATTCATCTATTGATGGAGACTTTGATTTCTTTCGTATCTTGGCTATTATAAATAATGAGGCAATAAACAGAGGGGTGCATCTGTATTTTTGAATCAGAGATATGTTTCCTTCAGGTAAACTCCTAGAAATGGAGTTACAGGGTCATACGGTATTTCTATTTTTAGTTTTTTGAGGAACCTCCATACTGCTTTCCCTACTGGCTTTACCAGTTTACATTCCCACTGTAGGAGGTTTCCCTTTTCTCCACATCCTTGCCAATATTTGTTGTTTCTTGCCTTTTGGATTGTGGCCATTCTGACTGGTGCGAGGTGATACCTCATTGTGGTTTTGTTTTGCATTTCCCTGGTGATTAGTGATATGGAGCATCTTTTCATGTGCCTCTTGGCCATCTCTATTCTTTGGAAAAATGTTTATTCAGGTCCTTGCAAATTTTTTAATTAGGTTATTTGATTTTTTGGTGTTGAGTCATATGAGTTCCTTATATGTTTTGGATGTTAACCCCATATTTTCCCACATTGTAGGTTGCATTTTTGTTCCATTGCTGGCATCATTTACCGTACAGAAGCTTTTCAACTTGATGTAGTCCTACTTGATCTGTTTTGCTTTTGTTTCCCTTGTGCAGGAAAAATTGCTCATACTACGTTCAAGAGATTTTTGATTGTGTTTTCTTCTAAAAGTTTTATGGTTTAATGTCTTATATTTGGGTCTTCAATCCATTTCAAGTTTACTTCTGTGTATGGAGTTTCAGTAATCCAGTTTCATTTTCTTGCATGTACCTGTCAGGTTTTCCCAGTACCATTTATTGAAGAGACTCGTCTTTTTCCCATTGTATGTTCATGGCTCCTTTGTCATATGTTAATTGACCATATGTGTGTGGGTTTATTTCTGGACACTCTATTTTGTTCTATTGATCTATGGTTCTGTTCTTGTGTTAGTACCATACTGTTTGATTATTGTAGCTTTGTAGTACAGCATGAAGTCAGGGAGCTTAATAGCCCCAGCTTTGTTCTTCTTTCTCATGATCACTTTGGCTATTCAAGGGTCTTTTTTGGTTCCATATAAGTATTAGGATTCTTTGCTCTAGTTTGAAAAATTCCATTGGTATTTTGATAGGGATTGCACTCACTCTATAAATTGCTTTGGGCAGGATGGCCATTTGGAAAATATTAATTTTTCCTATCCACAAACGTGGGGGTAGATTTCCATTTATTTATGCCTTCTTTAGTTTCTTTCATCAGTGTCTTACAGTTTCCAGAGCACAGATTTTTCACCTCCTTGGTTAGGTTTATTCCTAGGTATTTTATTCTTTTTGATGCAATTGTAAATGAATGGTTTTCTTGATTTCTCTATCTGCTAGTTTGTTGTTAGTATAAAGGAATGCAACAGATTTCTGTATATGAATTTTGTATCATGCAACTTTGCTGAATCCAGTTATTAGTTCTAATAGTCTGTAGGGTTTTCTATATAGAGTATCATGTCATCTGTAAATAGTGAGAGCTTTGCTTCTTTCTTACCAATTTGGAAGCCTTTTCTCTCTTTTTTTTATCTGATTGTTGTGGCTACAACTGCCAGTGCAATGTTGAATAGAAATGGTGAGAGTGGACACCCTTGTCTTTTTCTTGATCTTAAAGTAAGAGCTCCCAGTTTTTTGCTGTTGAGTATTATGTTAGCTGTGGGTTTGTTGTGTATGGCCTTTACTATGTTTAGGAATATACCTTCCATACCTATTTTATTGACAGTTTCTATCAAGAATGGATGTTAAATACTGTTGAATGCTTTTTTAGCATCTATTTAGATGATCATATAGTTTTTCATTTTTTGTTGTTAATGTGGCGTATTACCATCCTTGCATCCTGGAATAAGTCCCACTTGATCATGATGGATGATCTTTTCAGGTATTTTTTAATTTGGTTTGCTAATATTTTGTTGAGGATCTTGGCATCTGTGTTCATCAGGGATATTGGTCTATAATTTTCTTTTCTTATTTGTAGTGTCTTTGGTTTTAGTATTAAAGTGATGCTGGCCTCATTTACATTTTTTAAATCATTTTACCATGCAAAATTTCAAATACATAGATAGCAAACTTGAAAAAAATATTCACACTGAACACTGATATATCCAGTTCTAGGAGTCTACATTTCACCATACTTGTTTTGTCACATTTTTGTCTACCATTCATCAACCTATATATTTAAAAAAATAAAATAATAAAAAGTCTTAGTTAAAAAAATTCAGATATCAGTATACTTTCCCCTGAATACTTCAGAATGTTTATGTTAATGCTGTTCAATATTCATTTAGATCTAAAATTTAAATACAATGAAATGCACAAATCTTGTTACATTTGCTGGGTTTTGACAAATGCATCTATATATGTAACTCATAGTCCCTCATCACAAAATGCCTCTTTCCTGTCAATCCCCACACTATGTCTGCCGAAAACTATTGTTCTAATTAGTTTTTACCATAGATTAGTTTCAGGCCATCATATGACTGGAATCATGTCCTATGCATGTTTTTTTGTAAGGCTTCTTTCAATCACCATGATGTTTTTGAGATTCATACCTATTGTTGCATGTATCAGTAGTTGGTTTCTTTTTATTATTACATGATTATTCTCCATTTCACTAAATCTTCTGTTGATGGTACGTGGGTTGTTTACAAATTTTAGAAATGCTGATTCATAATGATCCTATAATTTCATGTCCCTTTCAGCAATATATGAAAGGTTTGGATGCTTCTTACTCTTGCCAGAATTTGGTGGTGTAATTATTAAATTTTAGCTATTTAGATGATTGTATAGTGTCATTTCATATATTTTGTATATTCAGGTACCTGATGACTAATGATGATTTGGAGTATTTTTTTTTATTGTGTTTACTTTCAGTTTGTATGTCTTCTTTGAGTCCACTAAAGTATCTCATTCATTTTAAATTTGATGTGTGTTTTCTTATTATCAAGTTCTAGGAGTTCTTTATCCTGGACACCAGTCCTCTGTCAGATACACATTTTTGTAGCTGGATTGTTTTAATGTGCCATTTCATCATATCATAAGTCCAATCCCTTATGAACTTCAGGATTCTTGTTAGGATAAACAAACTGTTTGTCATTAGCCTCTTCTCTTTCTTCCTCTGAAATGATTCCCTTTGTCCTCAGAAGCACACATGTAGAGCTTAATAGATGTTTAAGTGCAACACATGGTACTTGAGGGATTTCTGTCCTTACTAAGCTGCTAGATTTGTTTTACTTGAACCACCCATTTGAAAAGTAAGAAAAAAATTAAGCAAGAATTAAAATAATTTGGTAAATACCAGTATATAAGTCCTTTTAAATATATTGATTTCATCTGATACTCACCAATAGAACTTGAAGTTGGCTATTTGCTCCACTCTCCATATGCATAGATTAAACCTTAGTGAGGATAAAGCCCTTGCTCAAGACCACCCAGCTGGTAAAAAGAAGAGCTGAATTCAGTCCTTCTGACCCCGCGCCTTCAGACTGCCTGGCTCCATAGTTGAAATGCCTCCTGGTAGTCAATGTCACAATTAAGACAGGACAATCAGCATCCTACTATCTTCCTGGTGATGGAGACACCAAAGATGAACTCCATTGGTGAGTTACTAATTCTGAACTGCGGGCCTCTACTAAATGCATCCACCCCGTGTCCTATTTCTATGAATACAGAGTTTGTTTTGTGAAACACTTTGCCCAATTAATTTCAACTCAACTTGTGAAAGAACACAGTGACCAATATTCTGATCAAACTCCCTTGCTACTTCTGGTATTTTGAGGATTTCTACATGTTGAAAAAAAGCAGTTTAGGTTAGTTCCTCAAGGGCTTATTTTTAGCAAAAGCTTAGCAGATGATACACAGAAGATATTTGCTAGGATAAAATTATTCTCAGGCATGAATCAGCTTATGGTTGCTCATCTCCTTTAAAATAATGGGTTCTTTACATTTGTTGGATTTATTTTAACACATTAAAGCATTTTCAAAGTGAATGTCCTTTTGAAAAATTACCCTTTCAATGAGTTCGGTGATGGCAGGGAAGCCCACGAGTGCACCATCAGCAAATATCCAAGGGTTCCTCTCATTAAGCCTTCCCATTGCACCAGAGGAGGTGGAAGGATTAGTGGTCTTAAGGCTTCTCATTCCATTTCCATCAGAGCTTTAAATATTCACTACCGCTTAGGACTCTTGCATTTTGGTAATCTTTGATGAATCAGTTATGTGTTTTGAATGATCACAGAAATGCCCTATAGAAAATCTTATCCTTTGCATCTCTCTCCTCCTTCCAATCCCAGCTTCACTGAAAGTAGGTTAGTTAAACCTGATCAAACGTTAAGTCTAAATAATTGAAACTGGGCTTCCTCTGGGAGCAGTTGAAATCCTGTCATAAAACTGGCAATATGACTGAGTGGAAAACTGTTTGGAGTTTGGTTTTTCTTTAAGTAAAGTGTTTTCTTTCCCTTGATCATGTTTCTTCACAAATATTCTACACATAGTAGGGATTCAGGAAATATCTACAACTGAATGTAAGTTTATTCTTTCTTAGGAAGGCAGAATATCTTTTTTCTTTTTCTTTTTTTCCCTCTGTACTCTAAATATTCAGAATGCTGGATCAGATTTTGATACTTAGGTTCTGAACCGGGATCAACAGACAAAATTCTAGAAATCAGTGAATTTGGGTGGAAAAATATCATGTCTTCCTCATGACTAATCTTTAATTAGAAATTAGCATTTCCTTCTATTGTGACTATAATCATCCCCCCAAAATACAGTAAAGCTAGTGGTATTCCAAAACATTTTTCACCAATAGAAATCAACGATATTTTCAAACTGTGTTGTTTTTGTGGATATTTTGATGCATCATTCATGCTCATCAATATCTAAAAGTTATTGGGCGCACTGGAAGACTTTTCTATTTACCGCATTCATAATGAAACACAAACACTGCAATATCACATATTTGAATGATTTTTTACTACTTGAGTAATTGTATTTGATTATATTTAGTCTCCTTAGTCATCTCATGTATCTCACAGATTGGAGCAGGCCTGGAACTAGGTCTTGCTGTTGCATAAACTGGAGAGTGACTGTTTCCTGAGGAGCCAGGTCCAACAGGTGTGACATTTCAGAAAGCACTCTCAGGTCTGAGCAAGTACGGAACTGGCACTGACACAGACCTGCGAGTGACCGTCTTAGTTCTGCACCCTCAGGGCCTCCTTTGATTCAGCCTAGTACACACCTGCATTTGAAAACACTGTGCTGAGAGGACTCCCTTTTTAGTCTTCATTCTTTAGTTGCCTCCATGTTTCAGGAATGTCTGATGCTTCCAGGGAGACATATATGGTGTCTGGAGAGAATGAAGGAACATGGAGTTCAGAGAAGCATGGCGTTGACTTTGCTTACACTCCACTTTCTCCTGCTGCCTTGGGAGGCGGAACAATAGGAGGTTACTGTGGCCAGGGGCTCTGAGGGGCAGCCACGTGCAGTAAGAGCATGCCTGGGTGGCCACGCTGAGACCAGTGGGGTAACAGCACAACACCCTAGTGTTGCACTGATGCCAATAAGCTTTGAAAAGTACTGCTCAGACAGGATGCAAGATAGATCCACACTTTCTGAACATCCACTCCAAGTAACCGTGTCCTGCCCTAAACCCCATAGCCTGTGCCTATGGCTCTGGGAGATTATCCAGGCTGGTTTGTTATGGCTATTATCCAGGATATTCCTTGAGGAGCTGTGACAGCCCTTAAAAACAGGCAATTTTCTCTGGCTGGTAGCAGAAGAGAAAGCCAGAGAAGCTTAAAGCATGGTGGTGGTGGTTGGGGGCTGTGGTTGATGCACTGTTGCTGGTCTGAAGTGTAGGGACTTGGCTGAAAGAGACTGCGCTTGGCAGCCAGCAAGGAGACATGAGACTTGATTCTACAACTGAAGGGCTGGATTCTTCCAACAGCCTGAATGGGCTGGGAAGCAGATTTCTCTCCGGAGCTCCCAGCTGAGCATTCAGCCTAGCCAACACCTTGATTTCAGCCTGTGACATCCTGAGCAGAGAAGCCAGTTTCACCAGTTGACCTTCTGACCTACAGAATCGTGAGAGTGTGGTTTAAGCTGCTGAGTTAGTAGTGATTTGTTACACAGCAATAGAAAAGGAACACAGGAGCTGACCACTGAAAAATGGGAGGCATGGAGGACATTTGGTTACACAATGGAACAATGAAGTAAAACATTTTACCAGACCAAGGCGTGCGGGACAGACTTCCTCAGATGCTACGTTTCCATCTCCTTCCTTTTGCAACTTCTTTTTACATAATTCCCACTCTGTGTCAGTCTGTGAGTCCAGTACCATGCAAATAAAAAAAAGGTAACACTAAGGATTTTCCTGTGCAACTAGAGGTGAATCTCATATAATCTTAACAAAAAATGCATATTAAGTTTTATCAGGACTCAGTGTTGTAAGTAAAAGAAAACTAAATAAAAACTGCTTCAAACAGAATCATCATATCTTTTACCTGAAACTAAAATAACGTTATATATCAGCTATCCCTCCTGTTGCTGTTAGGAAGGGAAAAGAAGGGACTATTTATAGATCACTGCAACCAACAAATACCTATCATATTAGCATATATTCAAATATACTCATTATTTACAGCCAGAATATTACACAGTCCAGTTATTTTGTGTTTTCTTACTGCATTTTGAACAACAAATTAAAAAAAAAAACTAATTCGAAACATTGGTGATTATTTATTGGGTCCCTTAATAGGAACAAAACTTTTAAATGTGAAAACGATGGACAAAATGAAAGAGAAAAGGAGCATATGACTTTCAAATTATACATGAAAAAAAACCATAAAAATAAAAAATACATAAATTAGGAAAAATCACTGCCAGGAAAATGATGAAGAACTAATTATCTTCAAAATTAAAAGGTTTTCTCACAACTTCAAAAACAGCAAACCACTTTGCAGCAGACACTGCCCGCTCTGCAGGCTACACCGTGAGAGTGAAGCCAGAACCGGCTTTTCCTCCCTGGAGCACCGCACCCAGGCCAGGCTGGCAGTGCCAGGGACGGGGTGGAGGAGCAGTTAGTCCCCAGCCCCTAGAGCCCCAGCCCAGGACTGGCATGACATGTGGAAATGGCTGGGACGGTCTGGAGTGGACACCTCCTCAAATACAGCTCCTTCCTTAGCTTCCTTCACCTCTCCCTCTCACATTCCTTCTGTCAGGCCAGGACTTCCCAGGATTACCAACCGCTCCAGTTCCACTTTCAAGGAAAGCTCCAATGAGAACACTTCAAGAATAATTTAAAAAATTGGATAAACAAACCACAAAACCCACCTGTCCTCTCCCTGTGCTCCAGAACTTGGTTTTTAACCCACCAGTCTTTAACATTGTTCTGGACACCCACTGCCTTAAGTTTATAGCAGCCTGAAGTATTCAAGGTGTTCTCAACTGGCCTCAGTATCCCTTCAGCTCATCGTGTGTCCAGCTGTCAGTGATGGATCTAAATAGCAAATACTAGGTTGGCTGGCTGTGTTCTGGGCACAGGTTCTTTCCTTAGATATGACTTTTCCTGCAGTAGACAGTAGACTAGGGGAAATAGAGGGAGGGAGAGAGAGAGAGAGAGACAGACAGAGAGAGAGAGAGAGAGAGAGAGAGGGAGAGAGAGAGAGAAAGAAAAAAACTTTACTTTCCAGTTATTAAATAAAAATTAGTGGGCGTACTATTTTTTTAATCTACATTGTCCAAGACTAAGAAGCAAAACTGTGTTATAAAGCATATATTCAAAGAATTCTCCCATACTCTACTGATGAAAATACAATTCAATACAATCATTAAAGAAGGAGATTTGGCAAAAATATATAGAGAGATTTTCAAAAACATTTATGCCATCCAATTCAGTATGTCTACTTCTATTCATTATTTATTGATCTATTTGAAAATTGCATCTAGCAGATTAGAAGATCCTTTGATTAATTGCACCCTTTGTACTAGTCAGAGAGGAGAGAAAGCTAAGTACAGGCTCTCAGAGAGTCATCTATGTCACAAGACACTATTCGGAGCAGATGAGGCAGGGCTGATGAAGGAAAAGATGAAGGTCCCCTGGCCTCTGACCTTTCTCCTTCAGCCATTTGTCTTGGGTCTACTGCTCACTGGCCTCCAGGCCTGGCTCTGGTGCTCTCCATTGCTTAAGTATTGGCATCATCTTCTCTTGGCCTGTGTTTGGACCTTGACTCTTCCTGAGCTATAATATTGCATTTCTGACATTAGCCTGTTTATTCTCTCCCAAATGTTTGGCTTGGATCTCACCCAGTAGTCAGTGTCACTCCTTCCACAGCTCAACGGTAACCCATTCTATGCTGGGACTCATTAGCACCCAGGCTGTCACTCCATTTGCTAGAATGCACTACCACGTTCATGTCGAAACATCATGTGTCATTTGTACTTTTGCAATTCACATCTTCAATTATGAAGGAAGAGAGCCAAAACTAAAGGACTTCACACACAAACATTCTAGAGCTGAAGGGTTAGCTTTTCTTAAACACTAGGTTATCAGTTTCACTTTTCTGCAAAAATTCATTCAAAAGCATGAAAGTCACCAATAAATAGTAAGGGCCCATGGTTTGTTTTTTACTCAGGAACTTTTAATTTTTCATAATTGCATAGTTTCTGTTTGAGTTTTTTATACATAAATCAACAAATAAAAAATTAATGTCTGATCACCCTCAGGACATTAGTTGTGAGGACTTGTAAAGATACCACAAAACCTGTCTGGGTTCTTATTTAAGAAAATGAAATTTTGCTTAGTTCCAGGTTGCAAAATGTTGGGTTCATTCATGAGAGCCACATGCACCAGGGATTCACTATTATTTGATCTGCCAAAGTGTTCTGGTGTCTGCAGGGAGGTGCAGAAATGTCACTGAACCAGATTTATAGATGTAATTGTAGCTGATGGTCAGAGCTGCTGCTGAAGTCCTATTCAAAGAAAATGTCAAGGAGTTGGGCTCCAAGACTGGACTGGCATCTTTGAACAGAAATTTGCATATTAGTCTCATAGAGCATTAATTCTAAGACAGTAAAAGAGGGAATAAATGTTTTGTGAAAATGAATGGGTTTTTAAATATATTGCCAGTTACTTAAAAGTGAAATTTACTTTTCATTATATGTAAAAGAAGCTGTCACATTTAACACTACATAAACTGTGCAGTTAAGTGTATTGGTCTTCCTGTACAAATATACCTAAATGATCTCTTCGGATTAGTCAGAGATTTGTCCAGCCAAATTTTAGGCAATTTCCACTCCAAAAGTGGGTCTTCCTAACTTAAATTGGCACGATCAAAAATCTCAATGTGTCTAAAGACTGCATTTAACTTCTTATTTCAATATATGACAGCGTATGTACATTTAGGTCTTTTCTATATGATTTGAGCATCTGCATGGATTGAAAATGCTTTGGGGGATATATAATGTAATGTGTCAAATAAAGTATTTTTTTTAAAGTTCTAGAAATAAGTGTCTAGAAATAAGACACCAAGTATAAGTGTCTTATAGTTACATAGATTATATGTTTTTGAGGTGTTTTCATCAAGCTATTTGTATTTTATGTTCACAAACTACTTATAAAATGAAAGGGATTAGCAAATTTCAAAATTACACTTTCCAAATGGGACAGAGCAGAGTCAGAAATTTTTTAGAGACCAAAAACTTTGTGATGTAAGCAGGACTTGAGTAAGTGTATCTTTGTGGTTTTCAGTACAGGTGACCTTGAAAGGGGTAATCTTCTACTGACAGAATTTTGTACTTAATATGAATAATGAGTATTTATTGGTTTCCCAGATAGTATTTAAGCAAATCAGCTCTGAGCAAGACTGTTATTTACTTTATGGGAGAGATAACCTCTGCATGTGATTTATCTATCACACCTTATAATTATAGACTGCATATAATGAGATCATTTTGACCATGTGCCATGGAGTTTTTTTTTTATTAGTTATACTGTTTTAGCCCTGAAATTCATTTAATGACATATCATTGGTGATTTCTAATGATTCCCCAATTTTAAAAATGAAAAACAGTGGTTCTTTGTGTATTTTATTGCACCCGATGAGACGAAAGGGTTTACTAAATGCCATTGGTCTATTTTGTGCCAGAGAGCAAAAAGGGGATGGAAGGCATTCATGATTATGTGAATAAAAACAAGTGAAAGCTGTACATTATATCCAGCATTATGTAAAGTTATGCAGCCTTTCTCGAGAAAACAGAATTACCACACTGGACTCTATAATATATATGATATAATAATGAAACATCCATTGATATACTGATGCAAAATTGCAGAACACTTTTGCATGCTTAATGTCACTGAATGCTCATGAAAAAGTGCAGCAGTATCCAGTGAAAGATAAAAGGGTAGTCTTCCCTGGCACAGGCAATAAGCGTCCCTGCTACTTATTGGGGGTTTTCATGGCTTAGAATGAATTTCTGCAGAAATGTTAAGCCAATATCCAGTGTTTAAGAAAAGTCCATTTCTTACAGTCTGAAAAATACATGCTAAGGTCTTTTCTATTTGCAGTCATCAACCTTCATCCATCCCATACCATTTACAGCACTAATTGTAAAATTTTGAAACGGTCTGTGATGTTTAGACGTGCTACATAGTAATGCATTGTAGCAAATGGCGTGATAGTCTGGGTGATAATGAGTAACAATAGAGAATGGACTACCACTGAATTGTGGGAAGAGTGACATTGAAAACTGGGTGATATCCAAGTCAGACATTAGGGCGAATGCCAGAAATAAGTAGGCTAATACCAGGAATGCAATTATAGAGCACAGGAAGAGTCAAGATCCAGAAACAGGCCAATAGAGGGAGATGTCAAGACTAAGCAATGGTGCAGAGGCCAGTGGAGCTTCGGAGCCAGAGGAATGGCTGACGGAGAAAGCTAAGAGTCCAGGGGACCTTTGCCTACCCCTTCATCAGCCCTGCCTTGTCCAGTCCAAACAGTTCCCTGTAACTGAAGTAACACTCTGAGAGCCTGTACTGGTCTCGCTGTTCTGATTTTGACCTAGCTTAATGTATGCTATGAATCAAGTTATATTTTATTTAATTAAATTAACTTGGAGAATAAATGAATGAAGCAATGATAGTAGACCCAAAGAGTAAAAGGACATATACATTTTAAAACTACGTATTTTGCCAAATCTCCTTCTTCTACAGTTTTATTGATTTGTGTTCTCATCATTAGAGGATGGGAGGATTCCCTGAATGTAGCTTTTATAACACTGAGCGTGGTGTTTTAATTGTGGACAATCAGATAAATCAGATAAATATAAGAAAAAAATGATTTCTCCCTTTAATGGTCACTTTTGTGATAACTGTGAGGCAGAAATTTTCATGTTGATAGCTTTTCTTTTTGATCTGTGCTTTCATACACTTTCTTGCAGGCTAGGTGCGTGTGTATTAACTTGGGTTTCCAAGAAGCTTCTGTGAGACCAGGATATGAGAACAGACGGTTGGTTGGGTTGGAAACACTGGTAAGAGAGTGAGGAAGTGGGATGGGGAGAGAAGAGATGCTCTAAAGTGTGCATTTTTTGAGCAGGTTATCAGCACAGGTATGTGGAGCTTCACCCCATTACGGAAGTGAGAAACTCAGAGGTAGCACACGCACAGAATGAGAGAGCTGGGATAAGAACCCACTCCTATTACCCATTGGCTAGGGGCCCCTGGGGAATGTGAATTTATTCCCTGGAATTTCCATCCATCACCTGATGGGACAAAGGAAGCCCTTGAGGCAGGTGCCCGCCTTTGGAAATTGTTCAGATTTCATTCAAATCATGTCGATTAAGAGGACAGTGTGAGACACCACCGGTGTTTGTTACAAGATAGTTTATTTTCTTCCTCATCAATTATTCATCTGGAATTTATATGACAGAGGTAAGATTCTTGCTTATTTTCAAGTACCCAGACAACTAAGCCTAACCATTTTATAATATACTTGTGTCACATTGTTTTGACGTAATTTTTAGCTTTTGCATTTTCAGATGTTTACATATATACTCGAATGAATCTTCTCTGTCACAACTCTTTACCCAATCGCTGATTTCTATCAATGCCTAAAGATCTAGGTACAATTTGTTTGGCTCACTCCAATATTAGCCTTATGTAGTAATTTAGGAGTCACCCTAATCTGTTTGGTATTTATTCTTTGATTTCCATAGAAGCGTATCTTTTTTTAAGATGTCATTGAAACTTTCTCCTCCGTGTTTTGTAAGTTTGTCGTTGGACATTTCCAAACCATATTTTCATCACTTTCACGTGAAATTTTCATATTCATATTCAATTTTAGAATGAATGGGACCTTTTAGGTCTGATGGTGAGAGGTAGTAGTGTCTTGGGAGGTGCCTTGGGAAAATATGGGGTAGAGGATAGAAGAGGTTGTTCTTAGACACTGGTCCTTGGTGATATTGGTCCTCCGTGGAGAGGAATGAAGGTGGAAATTGAAGGAACTGTTTCACTGGGTCACCGTGAGACAAGGGCCCACAGTTGGATGGGTTTTGGGTCTCATTGCTGTGCAACACAGGGAGAGTAGAGGGGTGTCTGTGAAATCCTACCCCTGGCTGACGTCTTGGCAGTGGGACTCCTGTCGGTTAGCATCTTCAAGTCCTGTGCTTTGAGGGAGAGAATCATGGTGTGGGAATCTGTGTGTTAACACAAAGAGCAAAGGCAGTCACAGTGCGGACAGATGCCTTCAAGTGTCTTCAGAGGCATGGCACGGACCTAGGTACAGGAGACAAGAGAAAGTTCTGGAGCCATGAAGGCAGAATGGATGGGGTTCAGGGTAGCTAATACAAGAGAAATTTTTTCTCTAACTCCAAAATATGTACTTCTTTTTTTCCTGGGAGTTGGGTAACATTATTCATTGTGTCATTGAAGATGCACATGCTTGATGAAGATGCTGTGGTCAAAGCTCTTTAACTAGATATACTATGACAGTGGCCTGCATGCAGTCATTTGAGGGGCTATTTTAAAGTTCTCTGCCTGGGTCATGAGGAACTACTTGCTTTCCTCTTTCCTGCTCACCATTGTCCTGCCCGTCTACCCACAGAAAAGACATGAGAGAACAGTCACAGTCAAGGTAACCGCATCACAATAAAGTATAGTTAGATCTAATTAATAAAAATTAATGAAGGCTAATTAATAAAAATATCCCAGTGAGAAGGGCATTCAGTGAAATTCAGTTCAATTTGGAAAACGGTTATTGGATGGCTGGTATGAACCAAAAACTCAGCTGGGAATAGCCTGTGATATTTTTTAGCCCTCTTTGAGAAAAGAAATAAGCCTTTTTCCTTTCATCATTGATCATCACAGATAATGCCAAACTTAAATTTCTCTATACAATATCCCTTAGCAACTCCCTAGCAACCTTCAAGTGACTAAGCTCTCTCCAGTCGGGTCCACAGAACTAGATTTTAAGAAAAAGCTTCTTCCTTCTGCCATTAAACCTTTCATTTTAAGTGTTTTATAAGAGAAATAAAACACCATTTCCAATAAAGGTTTAATTGATTCATTATGAAGTCTCCTTTCCATCATAATATCTAGCATAATATTGTGAACCATAAATGTCTGTTGAATCAAACCTCATTAAATATAGGAAGTGTGGGAAAATCTAGAGGAAACGGCATTCTTCTTTCATTGTATGGTTGGGAAATAATGCCCCTTCCCCAAAGACAGCCGTGTCATAACTGCTGGAACCTGCGAGTATGTCCTCTTACAAAGCAAGGGGGGAATCATGGTTGTAGGTGGACTTAAGGCTATTAGTCAGCTGACCTTGAGATGGAGTGCTTTGGGTGATTGTGGGGAGTCCAGTATAACCACAGTGGTTCCTAAATGAGGGACAGGGAGGCTGAAGGATCAGAATGAGAACTGGTGCAATGGGAAACACTCAACAGGACATCGCTGGCTTTAAACATGGAAGGGGGCCCTGAGCCAAGGAAGGTGGGAGCCTCTAGAACCCAGAGAGGACAAGAAAACAGGTTCTTCCCTAAAACCTCCAGAAAGGAACACAACCCTGCTGACACTTTGATTTCAGCCAGTGAGATCCAGTTCGGATTTCTGGCCTCCAGAAGTGTAAAATAGTAACTGTGTTGATGTAAGCTGCTGAATTTACGGTAATTTGTTCAGCAGCCATAGGAAACCCCTTGCATAAAATTAAGCCTTTGCGGGTCATAATATTACTTTCTGTCCTTCTCATAGATTGTGTTTACCTAAGCTATGATTATTCCATCTACTTGATTGAAGATTTGGGTGCATAATAAACTCCTGTTCTCTACCTGGGAAATTTTAACAATCATGTTTAGGAACCACCTACTTCAATAACCTTGAAGTATTTATGTGATTTTTTTTTCTTCGCGGCTACTCAAGCCATTAAAAAAACATACCAACTAACAAAACAAAAACAACCTGCCACTTCTCTTTACCGTCTACATCACAGATATTAACGCACAATGATTCAACATTTATGGTTCACAATATTATGCTAGATATTATGATGGAAAGGAGCATTTGATAATGACTAATTTAAACCTTTATTGGAAATGGTCAATATTTTACATTCTGACTGCGGCCTCCTATCTTTCTAAATTGCTGATGCCTGTGTTCCCATCTCTTAATCTAGGGGTGTGCTGGCAAACTGACCCCCAGTTGGGAGTGCTTACCAATGTCTGCGGCATCACTACTCCCAGGAAAGCTCATCTCAAGCTACCAACATGAACAGAGAGGTGTACAGTTTTTGCTAGCCTCCTGGGTTCTAGCCCCCCAATGTGCTAATCCTCCCATTTTCTTTCTCTGAAGAAGCCTATTTATGGCCTTTCTCTTCTAGCTTCTGTCTTCAGATCCAGTGTGATGACATGAAGTTACTCTTGGAAACTTTTTTCCACCAAGTCAGGAATCAATACAGCAATCTGCTTTTGCTTTGAATCTGGGTTTCTGAGAGCGGTACGAGCAAGGACTCCACTGGTCGGACTGGCGTCTCCAGGAATTGAGAGTCTCCGTGTTGTTCGGGCCTCAATACTGCAGATCGCTTCTCTGCTTCAGCTCCGATGACTCTCCGTTTAGTGGCCGCTGCAAACCTCAGCGGATCTCCTCGAGCCCGCCATCCCGACCCCCATGAACATTTTATCCCAAATGCTGACAACCCTCACATTGGTATTTGCAAGAAAATGGAGACTTTTGGGGAAACCAATCAATCTTTTGTTTTGACCTCCCAAAAAATCTTCTTCACTCACCTCCATTTTAAGTCCTATCCTCCAATTACAGGAGGTGTATTTTGCCCTGTTTAAAGCTGATTCCTTCACTTTTGCTTATTCCCAAGTACTCGCATCTCTGTGGGAACTTCCTTCTTCCATGGAATTCTCTCCACTGTCATAATTGTTCTTTCCAGATCAAATCTCTTCTTTCAGCATTAAACATTTTCTGATCACTTGCAATTCTAAAAAAAATATGATCTCTTCTAAACTGACATCTTCTTTTGTGTTGTTGTATCTTTCTTTCATGAAGGATTGTAGAGAGTCTTCGACAAATGACAAAGACTTCCCCTTTTGGTTCATTTTGCTTCCTGCATTCTTCATTGGTCCTTCATTCCATAAGTTGTCTACCCCACACCCCATGTACTGATTGTTCCCACACCACCAATAATGTCTCAAATTCAACACTGATAGTCCTTGGTGGATCTATATAATCATTCATTCCCTCCTTCTTAAAAAGTTCAGCTCCTGTTATTTCTATGAAATGTTACGGTCTTCCTTCTGGGGTCTTTTTCCTCTATCAGTTTATCCATTTTTTTTTAAAGTTGGTCAAATCAGCAAATACCTCTCTGTTCATTTTTATATGCTTCTGGGGAATATTACCCATTTATATGGCTCTAGCTATTTTTTCATGAGAATCATGCCCAAATGTGTATCTCCACATTTTACGTGAACACTGCATAAGAATCTCCACTGAACGCTTTTTCTCCCCAATCCTATTCTCCCCAATCTTCTTTCTCCCCAAACCTATTTGCCTTCCCATATTACCTGTCACACTTGATGGAACCAATATCCTTCAGGTGAGAAGCTTGGAAGTTGCCTCAAGTCCCTCCTCTCCCCTTAGTGGCCCCATCCCCCATCAATCATGAAGCCCTAAGCATTTCTGGAATTTATGCATGCTTCCCCTTGTTCAGACTTTAATCATTTTCATTAGAATTATTGCAGAGCTCCCTCACTGGTCTCGGCTTACCCCAAAACCTGCCTCCACACTGCTGTGAAGAGTTTTCTAGCCAAAATACAAATCTTATGATGTCACATCCATGCTGAAAATGCTTGGGGACTCTGCATGGCCTACATGATGAAGTGTGAAGTTTAATCAGATCCAAAAGACTCACTCTGGCCTCATCTGTGTTTTCTTTTCCCCTGCACTCCTGTCTCAAACAAAGGTGACAGCAACCCTGAACTTCACAGAACCCCTGTTCCCACCATGTTTATTTCACCTCAACATTTACGTAAATTTCCTCCTCGAGATGGAGTCTCTCACCCCTTATTTAATTGTCAAATGCTTCATACTGAAATTTGAATGGAAAACATCTCCAGAAAGCCTGCCTGGACACCCCCCAGTCCCTGTGGGCCCACTGGGCTATCTCTGTACTGCGAGAGTGTCCCTAGTATGCCACTCATTCCACCGCTTCAAAATTCTTTGCTCTTCCATAGCAAGAAGGATATTGTGCTAACAACGAAGCATGTCTAACACAGAGCTTGGCACATAGTTTACTTTAGTAAATGTTGGTTCTACTTGACATCAGACTATTGAAATGTGATCTAGAATGTTGAACTATCTCTTCAGCACCAGCACAGAAAGCCTGATGGATGCTGCACAGTCAATAAGTGTGATGAGAAAAATTACTATTCCTGTCACTTCAAATACATCAAAAAGAAGGAAAGATGGAGGAATAGAAGGAAAGAAGCAAGAAGCAGCAATGAGCTTTCTAATTGATTTTCCCCTTAAACTAGGAATTCTCGTGGAGCAAGGGTCAAGACCAGGGTGAATGTGACAGAGAAGAAAATAGGACACTGCGGACTCATTCTAATACCATTTGCCTAAGGCTGGTGGTAGACTTGACCGGTGGGTGCCAAATGCTTCATCTAAGCGGTGACTTGAAATTATCAACTGGAGTCAGGCCTGGACCAAGATAGGGTGCTGTTTCTCCCATCTGCCAGCAGAGGGCGCAATAGAGCACAGCCACTGGTTGGCCGCTAGACTGTAATTTAAGAAACAACCCTCCTTCCCCAACTACCCTTGTTCTCCAAGCCAGGTTATCTCTTGCGGGAGTTCAGTTATCAAATGCGCAGTTCGCTGTCTTACCATTACGTATCTACTGAAGCCCAAGGCAATTTTGCTGCTGTCAAAACAGGCAAAATAAATTAAAAAAGAAAGAATGCGTTTTCAATGACATAAACCTAAAGACCCAAGGGTTAACCCTGTATTAAGCTCATTATAAAGTCAAGGATGAGTGGACACACAAAAGTTTATTTTAAAACCCTTTCGGCCTAATCTTCATGGGGTAATGGAAAGATGCGGATATTCTGAGCTTTCATCCCCCAACAACCCACATCAATTCTGCCACTGCTAGGACATGAATCAACCAGCCTCTTAAATCACCACATGCTTTTAGCGTCATTTCCAGTCTGCAGCACAGCAAACAACCCAGTTGTCAGAGGAGTCAGATCTGGGTGTAACATCACTTGCAAATGATTTATTCCTTAAAGTACATAAAAATGCATTCTGAGCTCCTAAGCTTATTATTCCCATAATAAACAATGGTGTAAAGAGAACTCTCTTAATCTGCTCACAGTGTGAGAAGTGTCATGAAGAAGTCATATTACATTTAACATCTTTTGCATTATTAGTTAACTAATAGGGTTGGTGAGGCGGGGGGATCCACTCAAATTAAGTGACTGGAAGCAATCTCCCTGTGAAGATATGGGGCTAAAGATGGGAAGCAAAACCCATATGAAACTAATCTCTCTTCATTTCTTTTGTTTCTTCTAAATACATTTTTGTTTTCTTTTGCTTTGTTATAGTGGCACTATTCTGTGTGACCTAAATAAAGCTGGATGCAGTTCTTTTAAGAGATTTCACTGCAGAGAAGAAGAGGAGATCATTCAAGAGAAATGAACCAAGACTTTCCTACTAGAGTTTTTCAATGTGGCTTAGTTGGCAGTATGAGTAAGACACTTCTTTAGTGAGACAGGTTGTGCCTTGGATTCCTGGGCGTTTAGCATCACATTTCTTAGATAATACAAAAAGCAAGCTCTAGTTACCATGAAATACCAAGAATGTGCTATAGTTATGAGAATCAGTTACATACATTTTTAAAACAGTTCTTTGAGGGGACCGAATAGCCCCCATCCAAGAAACACCTCTTGGAAATCCAAATGAGGCCACTTGGAAATGTCTCATACTGTGTGAGGTCCTCATGAAAGTTTTGTTTTACAAATACCATTGACAAATATTGGGATAAATAATTTGCAGAGATGCAGGGGCTTGAAATAACACATGCAAAGTCATCAGATGTCACACAGTAGGCATTAATAACTGGTAGTAAATATTATAGTGAGGAAATGTTCAAGATGTAATGATGAATAAAGATACTTTCCTTGTCTGCAAAGAACAAGTTAGTGGAGAGAGCATACATGCAGTCATGTGCCTCAATAATGAAACAGGGGAACCCAATATTGGGGGATATTAGGACAAGGAAAGAGCTGAGTGCAAATTGCATTTGTCTAGCTACTAAATCTTAAAGAATACTCATGGCAGTGGAGTGAAGGTATGGGTCTAATCTCATGGTGCTAAGTATATTATTTCCATCGGGATTTTGAGGGAGCAGCAGGAGATGCATGGATGAGTGTGTCTTAAATTCCAATCTGGAATATGGCTGATGCATAAGTGCAGCCAGTGGGGAAACTTCAAAAACCATTTGGGAAATAGATGTTGACTTTTTGTTTTAATCTCCATTAAGAGAGGAATATTTTCTGACTTCAAATAAAATAGACTTTGACTTTATTGCACATCAAGTTCTTATGAATATTCTCCTTCAATTTCAGGTTAATCCCAAATGTTTCATGTACGAGTGTTTTTAATTCAGTTTGGTTCCCGGACTCAAGTATAGCCTTGGGGTATCTGACAGCATTTCATACCCTTTCTGGGTTCCTTTTCTGCATGTATTTGTTTATGATTATGCTTCCTACTCTTATTACTATTTGGAAGTTATTGTGGTTTTTATTTTTATTCCTATACATAAATCCCTCCATTTGGCACTTAATATTTATATTTGACTGAATGCATACCACCGGAAGTTATGATATTTATTTATAGCTTTGTGGAACTAAAATGTCTAGTAATAAGGTCATGTAGGTATAAGTTATAAATCTAACATAAAAAGACATAAGAAAGAAAGTTCCTGTTGGTGAAATTCTCAATTGAGTGTAAATATATCTTTTTCTAGCATCTCTGGGCATTTTCAAAACTGAGGTTTGCAACTTTATTACTTTCATTTAGGGAATATTCATTACCAAAACACGCTTCGGTAAAGTAAATTAAAACCATTCCTTGATATACGCAGTCTTCATGTCCTTCTATCTTGTTACCAGAAGAAAAAGATAGCAAATAACCCAACTCAAATCTTATGTAAAATACTTTTCTGCCTCATCCTAGGCAAAAATAGTGTATTTTAAATTTCCTAAACCATGCAGTAAAAAAAGAAAGGATGAAGATTTTAGAGAAAGACTTACTGATTCAGTAGTCAACCAGCTGTCACCTACTGATCTCATAGTGGTTGCTTACCCCAAATGACTATCCTGGCATCCAAAAACTATAGAAGCTGACTGCAGTGAAATCTGATCTCTCAGGGCCCATTTCTCTCTGCATGTCAAGGGGACTACGTGGCCATTAAAATCTGGGGCTGTGGAGTGTGACAGAGCTGGGTTCCAATCCCTGTTGCTACCAAGTAGTTGTCTGAAGGCGACATCCTTTGCTCTCCCCACCAGGTGTCCTGATGTCCGTGCTTGGTGGTCTTTCCTCTGAGCTCAGTGTGTCCTCAGAGCTTCCTAACATAGCGCTCCAGGCTGGATGAAAAGTCAGATCATTAAAGATGGAAAATAACTACAGTAGTTGGGTATGTTGCTTGTGACTTGTGGGAATTTTTCATCTTCCCCGCCTCCCATTCCTATAATAATCACCACGATATCAACACAACACACGGCCATCCATCTACCTCTCACCAGGTGCCAGACATGGACTATGTTCTTCAGATGCGATACATCAACTCAGTGATTCTTTACCGTAACAGGAGGAAGTAGATCGCTTTATATTATGCTTTTTAGAAGGTACAAAGTGTACTTTTCAATTTTCTCAGGAAGGAATAGGAGAAATTGGGTGCTTGGTTTTTGAGATATGGTAGCAATAAAAAATTAAAGTCTGCAAACATAATGCTCAGTTGGAAAGTATGAACCGATAACTCTAAAATGAATGACTAAAGCATAATAAAGTTCTCTTATGTCAGTGGAGTTAAAAGAGGAAAAATAAAGATGGTGCAAAAATGGCAGGCATCTCTCAGAACTTGACATACGTAGCTGGTGCAGTGAACCCCACCTGCTGCACACCACAGATATTTTGGAAAAAATACAACAAAAACAATAAATCCATATCTATATTTAATGTCATCCTAACTCTAATATCATCGTATCTCCTGTATCACCCTATATCACTTATCTCTTTTATTCCTTATATATCTCATCTCATACCATTTTATATCTTATAGCTATGTCTAAGCATTTATCTATATCTTCATATCATATCAGTATCTGAATCTGTATCTACCATTTTTAATAAAATACTGTCCAGTACATGGTGATTGTAAATTCCTGTGGTCAGAGTGAAAGGCATTTGCAAGAAGCAGTTTTGGGGCATGTAGATGTGAGTTCCAGAAAATATGAACAGCCTCCACTATAGTGACCTCACTCAGCAATCAAGTGAGAAAAAGTTCTGCTTGTCAGTCTAAGAGATTATATTGATGTTTTAGTTACTTGAACATCATGCTAGTTAATCCAGTTCTGCTCATACATGGCCAAAGGCAACAATGAAAAAAAGGAAAAAAATAATCACATTGTACCTACTAACAGCAACAGCAGCTTTTAACAGCTTTTCACACCAACTATAAAAAAATAAATGTGTATTATTCCAATTGAATTAGCCAAATGTAATTTTGCCAGGTTTCAAGAATTAGTAAAATCTTGCACATGAATAGTGTTTTTTAGGTTAATATTTTATTTGTAAAGTGTTGCCTCAACAATGGGCATGGCCAACTAGCAGAGTCTGTGCATAATCCTCACCTGGGTTGACAATATCATCCAATCTTCATGCATTCCTAGCTTCTACCTTTTTATGTGTTTCAGAACCCAAGGACCCCATTTCTGACAGCTATTTGGAAGTAAAGGTAGCATGAAACTAACAGAATCAAGCTCATGATTAATTGCAGTCCACTGAATAATTGATTTAACAGCTGGGACACTGTCTCAGGGCCATGCATCACCAAGACGTGTAGACGCAGAAAGAGCCACTACAATCCTGAAATTCCCTTCAATTATGTGCCAGAGGCCCTCTCTTAACCGAAGACTGAAGTTACAAAGTTTGACTTGTAGTTACCATGATTCACCACTGGGAAAACCATCAATCCTTTTCATTTTTTGTACTGATGGGAAGGTCAAAACTGTTGATTTAACATGTCTATGTTCCCCTAGGCTCAATTACCTGCTAACGGTATTCATAAAATATAAATTTTTAAAAATCTTTATCAGCAAAGATTCTGAACACTTCATGCAAAAATCATTTTGAATATTGTTCTGTTATGTGTATTAACATTTACTTGGAACATTGGGAAGAAACGATCAGCGTTTGCCGTTGACATGTTTTGGTAAAACATTTGCCCAGGAACAGGAAGGAAGCGTCAATTAGTGAAAGCATCAGAAAGTACCATTTGCATTTGTTGCCAGTTGCCCATGGGATAAAGTAGCCCTACACCCCTTCCCACACGTCAGGGCTTTTACCATCCAGACAAGTTCTCTCAATTTCTTGATTTCCGCCAATCCCTGCCTCTCCTGGTTTATTCCCGATTAGTAATTCCTAATGCCCTTATAGTTTTATGACTTTAAAACCTCTATCACTAAATTATGATCTCCTTGAAAGATGGGGCTATAGCATATATTTTAATATTCGCCAGCAACAAGCATAGGATCTGGCACACAGGGCAATGCTTAGTAGACAGCCAGCTCTTTGTGGATGATGTAAGGAAGAAGGCACAAAATGGTTTATCAGACCCACTCATGTCAGGCTGCAATGGGCCCAAGAGTAATAGGGCTAAGTGTTTATTAAATTTTTAATAGGTGGCTGACATTGTATTAGGTGCTCTGCATATGAAGCAAATAATGCTCTGAAATATTAATCTTTGTACTTTGCTTTTCAGCATTTCTTGTACTTGACTTTTCCCCTAATTGGGTCAGGGGCATCCATTTTGCCTTGAGGAGACTCAGAATCATCATGAAAGGAAGAAACAAGGGAAGAAACCCTCTCTGATTCTTAAAACATCCAAAGCAGGCTCTTAGGTGTCATAACAAAAATACCACCCTAAAAGCCAATTTTATTTGGAATAAAATTATATTTTTTAAAGGGATGAAAAAGCTTTTGGGATAACCCCCAAAAAAGCAGGGCATTGAGTTTATGTCACAATAGATTAGAAAGTGAATATACAAAGGCTAAGCCTAGATTATTTTCAGAAAGACAAAATGGGAATGAACTGGGCGGGGGCAAGAGATGGTGGGGAAGCAGAAAGGTGTGTGACCTTGGTGGAGATGGATGAACTAGAAGCTGAGGGCATCCACAGAGGGAGGTTCAGGTCAACAGTGACATCCTGGTAAGTCCCATCTCTCCTCCAACAGCGCCATGTTGCTACATGTCCGTGGCTGGACTGTCCCATTAGGGTTCAGGTGAGCTCTTGACTCTGCCAGTACTCAGATTCGCTCTCCTCCTTGGGATGCATTGAAGACCCCCCTCAGCAGCTTCCTGAATACCACCTGTGGATTCTCCAGCAAATGTGATTCCCAGCTGTGACCTGGGCTTTTCAAATCCGAACTATCCAGCAAGAACATACCCATTTTTGAAGTCCTGGCTATGGTCTGAAAATGGAAGGTGGAGGCTGAAATCTGGAAAGGCCATGGTGGTAGGACCAGGAAAAGTCTGGGCACATGTACTTCGATACAACTGGACAGTCATGAAACTCATACCCTTTACACAAGAGGAATGTATTTAATTCACACACCAAGTCTATGGTGTAGGAATTACCCTCTGGGTTTTACAGGTAACTGAGGCTCAAAGAGTTTGAACGATTTGTCCAAGATCGCACTGCATGAAGGGTTGGAATAAGACAACAAACATAAGCAGATGTTACCACTCTATGCCATATTGTCTTTTATTTTCTACCAGTGTGTGCACACGTGTGCATGAGCGATGCTGACAGTTTACGCCATTGCTCGGTGGTGCCAGGTAGGTTCTTGTCTTTTCTGTGCTAATCTCTTGTATGAAAATAAAGAAGATCCATAACCATCCATCAGCTCTGCTCCCCTTCTCTCTTTTCTTCATTTCTTTCTTTCTCTTCTCTTTCCCCATTTTCTAGGGTCACAGTTCACTGACAACACAAGAAGAATGTATTTAGAGCAACACGAATGATTCTGGCCACTCACTGGGAATCTGATCTTTTGGGCGCTTTTCCCAGATCTCCCACTGTGTGATTGAAAACTTGATTGAGCTCCTGTTTATCCAACTGTAAAATACAGGTAATACATTCCTGATTCATGCGGATGGAAAGAGAATACTGTTATGTACAGTGTTTTATGATCCACAGACCAAAGGTATAATCAGTGACAACTTCATCATATTGAAAGTGTTTTCAAACTCACCTGCCCTCTTTCTCTTGGCGTCTGTACTATCCCAGAGGTGAAGGTGCAAGATTGCCCCTTCCCTGGAGATGCACAGAATTTTCAGGGAGCTTATAATTCTTATGTAAATGTTTTATCTCCAATGCAAAGAAAGAATAGATTTTAATAAGATTTTATTGTCTGACTTTAAGAAGAGAAATTTTAAAGTCTTAAAAATTATCTTTGAATGTCCACAAATTAATTTTTTAATTAGCCATAGCCACAGAAGACACAAATCCCACACTCCAATAATCCCAACCAAGTTCTTGATCCTTAAGACAATTCTGGGTCATGTCATTTAATCTCTCAATATCAGAATCACACATTGATCAAGTAATTGTGTCTATGGCTTTTAGAAATATGTGAACAGTTTCCTTGATTTGAATAATAAACTAGAAAAAAAATGAATCCAGAAAAAACGGTACAGAAGCCAAATAGGGCACTTTTCTAGAAGAAAAATGAATGGCTGATGGCTTTGCCAGTGTGCTGACTTCTGTCATTCTCATGTTCAGTGACAAGCACCATATGAATGATTCCACTCTGCTAATTCTGGAAAGTACAGAAATGAACAGATTGTCAGAGCTGCAATTTGACAAGCATGCCACTGCAGCTCACCACAGTGTCGGCAGTGAGTGTGAGAAGAGATGCGCTTCTTTATTCCTGAAAATGTGCTGGCTTGCCAGGAATTTAATTTTAGCAGTTTTATAGCCAGCAAATTTGAACATTAATGAGTGCAATTACATTTCATTCCATCTTGGTCAAAGAAGGTTGCAGGTTATGAATACATATTTTTGAAATCTGACTTGGGGTAGAGTTAGAAAAAAAAACTGTTATAGGAAAGTTTTCCAATCATGAGAAAAACAGAAAATCAATATGACTACTTAATTATTCTTCAAATTATTTATGTCTCCACATTAACTCACCATCATCACACCAAACCCAAAACTCTTGGTGACAGAGGCTTGGAGTTGGTAGTTGTCCCTTCCTTTCCACACCCTCTCTCGTAGCATAACTATTATTTTCACAGCCTTTTAACTGGTTTCAGATTCTATTCTCTCTTCTTGCTAAAGCATCCTATGCATGCCACTAGACTAATCTTTATGCAATTGCTTCCATTTATTCCAGCCAAGAGTTCCTGATTTTCTACCAAATAAGGGCCAGTATCCTTAGTTTGGAACTGAAATCCCTCCTCAATCCATTATCAACTAATCTCCAGCTTCATCTTTGTTCATATACATTATACAGACACAAAACTAAGCTAATTCCTCCACACAATAATGTGCATTAGGTGTCATCGTCTATCATTCTGTTACTTACTCTTGGGATGTTAACTTCTCTACCAGTTTGGGTCATATCCTGCAGTTGTCCTTAAAACCCAAGCCATATGGCATTTCCATTCAATGGCATCTTAAGGAACATCTCCTGTGGCCCAGGTTCTGTTCCAAGTGTCTAATGTGGCGCTTTAATTATTTTTCCAGGTTGGGATCATATTTCTTCCTAAAAGTCTCATGTCATAGTCTCCATTTTCCCCTGACATGTGTTGTAGTTCGGGGTATAGATGCTATATTGTCCTGAATGGACTGGCACCTCCCTGAGAAAGTCTGCCAGACTTTGCAGTCTCCATAAAATCTAAGGAACCTACAGCACATAGTAAATGCTTCGTAAAGATTTTCAATAAAAAAAAAAGATGAAGAAAGACAACATTATTTGTGAAACATGGCAAAACCGTGAGCATATATCTGAAACTATAAGTTGTCAAATTATGAATTCAATTAGTTTTCTAATTTTTTAGTCAACATCAGTGTAGACTGTTGCTCACCTTGCACAGATGCCAAGAAATCAAGCCGAGACCAAGCATGTCATGCTAAGCCCTCCACAGCTCGCAGCCAGAGACTGAAAACGACTTCAGCCTGTCTTGTTTTCCAGTTGCTGTGGTCTTCATCTTCTATCTCTTACTGGTTTCCACTCTGAGTCCTCTGTTGCGGACATTTGGAAAAAACCTGACTGTTGAGAATATTGTAATTAGATTTCCTATATTTGAGGTATTTGTTCCATATTCTGAGGTATGAGAATTCTTCATGCAGAAACTTCTTTACACATGAAAGCAGAACCTGTTGGACCCGGGAAATGAGCGGGTGGGCGACATGGAAAATCTTCCTGGTGCCTCACCTTTTGCACAGACCCCCACTGACAGACAGCTTGCTTTGAGGTTTTGATTTTGTGCTGTAGATTAGAAAGGTCCACGTATTAATAACTTTCTGACCAAAGAAAGCTGAGATTAGTCTTAGAGGTGGCCATGTGACTACGAGAAAAGGCAATTCATGCATTTTTATTCCTACCAAGATTTGTGTGGATTCTATTTTCGTCTAGATATTGAGTCCTAATTTTCTGCTGGTCCATTTTGCATTGCTGTATTTACTTCTTAATCTCAAATGGCTGCCAATTCCTGTCACAAATGGTATCAGCTGTGGAACAGAGCTCAAGGGGAGTTAGTGGCTTAGTGTACTGCAACACAGAAATGCCCAGAGGCTCAGGGCAACGAGCATATTTTCATAATTCTCAGGAAACCTACAAAAACTTAGTCCTTTATATATTAGGTTAGAATGGTGAAGTGAGTTGTGTGATATCTCATTCAGTTACTGAAATTTTTACAGTCTTCAGATCATTGGGTATAATGGTGAGAGTGGTCTTGGGTCATTAGGATGGAAAAATAACTGATAATTTAAGAGAGGTAATGGATATTTTAATCACTTGGGTTTCTACAGCAAATTATGACAAGTCCATCCTCTTCTTTGCAGTACAAGGACTATAGAATCAGTCTTAATGACAGATACGTGACTGCCTTTTTTTTTTTTTGTACAACTCTTTAAAACAGTGTTTTGCAAGGATTTTTTTTTTTTTTTGGTCAGGAGTAAGAGAACATCCCACCATAATTTATCTTTCTTAAGGAAAGCAGAGGTTCATCTTAACTCAAACATTAACCATTGAACTCATATCAGTGTTCTTTGAATTCTGTCTTCAGTTATCAGGTGAGAATGTTTACATTTCATGTTAGCATAGGCCATTGTCCCTTTTACTAAAACTGACCAGAAGAACTTTGTTAGTGAATAGGTTAACCTTTTAAAAGAATGCAAAATAACTTTCAGATGAAAGCTTTTGGTCCAATACAAGAATTCTTCGAGAAAGTACATGAATCCAAAAATACTTCATTGCATGTGACAATTAGAAAACTTTTCAAAAAATCTCTGTGGGATTACAACATGGGAGAGTGAAGATCATTCAGCATTTTCAGTGGAATACTATTGCTTGATGATTTTACATTACTTTTGTTTGAATATATGTAGACATAGCGTTACCAAAATCAAGTAATTAGATGCTAATGTAACAGTTGAAATTGCACTCTCAAAACCCCTCCAACTTTCCAAATTAGGATTTGGAAAGGACTAATTAAATACACACATTGACTATAGGGAGTGGACACAGTGTAAAAAAAACAGGTTGGAAGAAAGATCAGTGTTCAGATTTCTGACTCTGCCACTGAGTACAATGTCACATTGACTCAGAACATGCGCAGATTCTTGAGAGTCTTCCCACTGAGAACTGGAGTGTATGTCCCTGCACCTTGATTCTCGGTTGGCCTTAGTTATTTCCTTTTAATCAAAAGAAAGTAGTGGATGTGACATTGCACTCCATGGAAAAGTAGATCAGAAGACCTCAGGCAGCTGCTACCTGGTTCCTTGTTAGCATGGAAGATGTTGGACTGCCTGAGACTGACATGCTGGAGTGGCCACATGCCAGTGCCCTAAATAATAGCTCCAGATGAGCTCCCAGGCAATAGCCAATACCAGCTGCCAGCCATGTGACATGTCATATCCGTAGCCCACCCATCTGAGCCTTTGAATGATTGGAGCCCCAGCCAGTGCCTCCCTGCAATCTCATTAGAGACCTGAAGCACGGATTTCCCAACTATGTCCTTCCCAAAGTTATGACCCATAAAAATCAGAAACAAAATAAAATGGTCGTTTTAAGTTGCTGCATTTTGAGATTTTTTCCCAAGTACATTTTATTTTATTATTTATTTCTTAAAGCTTTTTTTCTTTTGTAGAACCGTTCTAAGTTTACAACAAAATTGAGGGGAAGTTACAGAGATTTCCTGTATATCTCTTGCCCCCACACATGGGGAGCCTCCCACACTATCACCATCGCTTACCAGAATGGCACAGTTTCTACCAAAGGCAAACCCTCTACATTAATGCATACCCACCCAAAGTCCATGATTTACCTAAATATCATATAGTTGGAATCATACAGTAAGTATCTTCTCAGATTGGCTTCTTTCACTTAGTAATATGCATTTAAGTTTCCTCCATGTCTTTCCATAGCTCGTTTCTTTTTATTGTTGGAACCAAAATACTCCATCATTTGGTTGCACCAGAGTTTATTTTCAGATTCACTTACTGAAGACATCTTGGTTGTATCCAAGTTTTGGCAATTATGGATAAAGCTCCTCTAAACATCTGTGTGCAGGTTTTTGTGTGGACATAAGTTTCCAGATCCTTTGAGTAAATATCCAGGAGTGCAGTTGCTGGATCATATAGTGAGTGTATGTTTCATTTGCAAGAAACCGTCAAATTGTCTTCTGAATTACCATTTTGCATTCCCACCAGCAATATAGGAAAGTTCCTATTGTTCCACATTCCCACCAGCATTTGATAACTGTGTTTTGGATTTTGGCCACCCTAATAGGTGTGTAGAGGTATCTCATTATTTTTTTAATTTACATTTTCATGATGACATATGGCATAAAACATCTGTTCATATGCTTCTTTGACATCTATGTATCTTTTTCGGTAAGGTATCTGTTAAGGTCTTGGACCCGTTTTTTAATCAGGTTGTTTGTCTTCTCATTGTTGAGTTTTAAGTGTTTTTTTATATGTTTTCAGTGACAGTCGTTTATCATATTTCTTCCCAGTCTGTGGCTCATCTTCCATTCTCTTGATATTGTCTTTCACAGAGCAAATACTTTTAATTTTAATGAAGTCCAGCGTATCAATTATTTCTTTCATGGATAATGTGTTTGCTATTGTATCTAAAAAGACATCACCATTCTCAAGGTCGTTTAGAGTTTCTCCTACACGATCTTTTAGGGATTTTCTAGGTTTTGTGTTTTACACTTACGTCTGTGATACATTTTGTGTTAATTTTGGTGAACAGTGTAAGGGACAAAACCAAGACCCTTTGCCCTCACCCGCATTCCCACTAGGAACTTAGGATGGAAAGAAGGAGAAGAAATCTAGTTCTGGCAGAGGAGCAGCGAGATGGAAAGAGGTGCCTCGCATCTTTGGTACAACTGTACAGAAACTGCTGGAACCTGTGGGTGGATGAAAAATGCTGAGAATGCACCACAGAAAATGCAAGCTAAGAGGAGCCCATAATTGGAGGAATTTCAAGTTTCCAATGCACTGATACTAAAGCAACATAAATAACAAATAGCACAATTACTGACTACATTGACTCAACCCCCATACAATAGCCTAACAAGCTGAGGTACGTCCATTTCTGGAAATCATCTCTGCATGATCCACCCTTTACCTCCAGAGATAATGGGAATATGATCAGAGTAAATACAAAAGAATAAAAACCAAAGAAGAATGGCAAATAAAGGCAGGAGAAATGCTCAAAAGTAGGTTCAACAAAACCAAGTTTGTTACTACTACACATCTGGTAAAATGACTAAAAAAAAACAAAAAAAAAACCAGTGCTAGTGAGAAGGCAGAGTAAATGGCAATTTCTCATACACTGCTGGTAGGAATGCAAAATAGTGTAGCAGCCACCTTGAAAAATGGTTTGGCAAGTTCTCCTAAAGTTGACAATGCAGTTGCCATCTAACCCCACAATCCTACTTCTAGATTTTTACCTAAGAGAAAAGAAAACATGTCTATATTAATACTTAAAAGTTATTTCATAAACTTGATTTATAACAACTCCAAACTGAAAGCAACCCCAAATGTCCATCAAATGGTGAATGGATAGACAACAGAATACTACTTACGGATAAAAAGGAACAAACTACTGCTGTTTGAACCAATATGAATAAATCTCCAAAGCGTAATGCTTGGTGAAAGAAGTTAGGCACAGAAGGCTCATACTGTATGATTCCATTTATGTGACATTCTTGAAAAATGAAAACTATTGGGACAAATAAAATGACAGGTTGTCTATTCTGGCTTCAAAGTGTAGGGACTGAATACCTAGGGGCATGTGAAAACTCCTGGAGGTAATGGGAATATTCTGTTTTGCTCGTTGTAGTGGATTACATGGTTGTATGTATTTGTCAAAGTATATGTCATTTTAAAAAGGATAAATTTTACTCTATGCAGATCTTGTCATAATAAACTTGAGTTTAAGTAAATCATATAAAAGATGGTTTCGAGTGTTTGGAGGACAGTAAGAAAGAATAACACTATAAATCTTACTGTCCAAGATTTATTCACTGTTAAGGTTTTCAAAATGCATTGTTTATAGCTTTTTCCTTTGGGGTTTGTGGTTTCTGTTTTCCTGCAGTTATGGAAGTATTGAATTTGATTGCAGCCCATTATTGTTAGGTTTTAGAATTTTTTCTCCTTTTAAGGAGCCTAATTAATGTCACCACATTCCATTTAAGAAGCTGTGCTGATCAGAAATGTTTTCACTTCTCCACTTCTTCAGAGGAAACCTACCCTATAAGTGCTTTTCTCCCTAAAAGCCTGCAGTTTTGTGAATCACCTGTTTTTCAGACACTGATAAACAATCTAAGTTAGTGTGGAAGGGAACAGTGTGTTGAATCATTTTATATGCTGAATATCAAGTTTGTAGTGTACAGAGGAAACTCCTGGCTTCTCTATTTTGTATTTTTTGCATATTATTTCCATAAAGCAGGGTAGATATGAATATGTTTTTGATATTATGATGTATCTAGCAGTCAAGCTTTAGACCCTTAAAACCGCATTGCATCTGGCTTTTAGCCTACCCTTCAAGCTCACAGCAAGACAAACAGCTTCGGGGTCTTGTGTTTTCCCAAAATTCACCCAGGCCTCTTCCACTGCCATCCTACTCAATGCTTTCCTCCTCCTCTGCCTCTTTATCTTCCTAAATTTGTTACTAGGGTTTGTGATCTCTTATTTTAGTCTCCATCTTTGATTTGGCAATGCACTCAGGCAACCTTCTGGGGAGGATCCACCTTGACCTGTTACCTTGTCCCTTGATTCTTGTGTCATTTTCATTTTAGTGGCTTCCAAGATTGGAGTAGAGACTCTCTCTCAACCTCTGCCCAAACCTCAGACTTATGGAGGCACTTTCCTGGATCTTTTCACATCCCCCAAAATACCCTGGAGCAGAGGTTCTCCAAGTATAATCTGTAGGTGATGAGACACTTCCCGGGGTTCCAAGAGGTTACAACTGTTCTCATAACCATCAGATGTCTCTTCCGCGGTGTTACTATCTGTACCAGTGGTTCAAGAGCAACAGTAGGCAAAACTGCTCATGCCTTGTATGCATCAAGGCAGTGGTTTGCAACTGCAGCGATACTTGAATTTTTCACTACAATATGGTGGCAGAGAAAGTAAATCCGTTTCACTTAAGAATGTCCTTGATAAAGTAGTATAAGGTCTTAATTTAATTAAATCTTAACAATAACTATATATTATTTTAATTTTCTAATCTATATGATGAAAGGGAAATATGGGCAGCACTTGACTGCATGCTGAAGTCTGCTGCCTAGAGAAAAGGATTCATGTGGTTGTTTTAATTGTGATATGAACCAGCTCTCCCTGCTCCCCACCCAATTTTATTTGAAAAAAATTGACAAGTAAACTGTGACTATCAGATTTGGGCGAATGGCAGACATTTTCTCAAAAATGAATTAATCAGTCTGTCAATTTACAACAAATAGCTGACAGTATTTGTTGTCAGTGATATCATTTGAGTTTACTAGCAATAATTAAAACTTCAGAAAACTTGTGCCTGACATTGTGAACTTGGCCATTTTAAAAACTTTTGAACTTTTAAAACTTTTGAAATCAGAGTGGTGGTGATGCTAATAATTGTTGTATTTTTGATACTACGCAGTTTCCAATTGACCCATGCATGTTGCTACAAAGCAGTATATGGTTAAAAATAAAACACATTCATGGTGCAAAATAGACCAAATGGATTTCAATGTTGCAATGTAACATATCAATGATATGATTCTAGATTACACATTGTACAAAAATACTGAAGAAATACCTCTTGTCAAGTTTGAGTGGAGTTCCAAAGATGAATATCCATAGATATCAGGAAAGCTATTTAGATGTTTCCTCTTTTCTCAACTACAGATTTAATGTAGAGCAAATATAAGGATCTAATTGTCCTCTGTTAAGGAAAATATTAAATGAGTTTGTGAAAATTAAAAGAATGTCACTTAGATTTTTTGTTTTAGAAATAGTTTCTCCTAAAAGTATATTACCTTTGTTAGCATGAAATGTTTAATATTATTTTTAATGAATTAACACAAATATTTTATAACTTTTCATATTTCAATTTTTAACATAACAAATATTAATAGATATTATACAAATAAACAAAAGCTCTTTGGAGTTCAAATCACTTTTTTGAGTGCAAATTTCCTGAGATAACATGTTTAAGAACAGCTGCCTTAGAGCCTTTATGCTAAAAGTCTCCATGCCTAATTGACTTGGTTTCAGTAGAGTCATCAAAATTAAACTAAGCTACATAGAATTGTGGAATCAAACTCAGAGCCCATCATACAACTGGTGGAAGTACTGGGCAGGTGTCAGAAGTATGGACTTCCACATTGCTCAAGCCTAATGTCTCACATGCATCCTTTTCTCCTACTTCTTGAGAGTTTCTAGCAAATGGCCCAGCTTCTTAAACAGAGCCCAGTCTACATAGCTTGTCTTAGGGCTCCTGGGTCGGAGTGGGGCCTTTAAATACGATAATTCCATTTCCTTTTTAAAAAGGAGCTTGAGCTGTAGGTGTTTCTTCTTTCAACTGGGAATCCAATTACTCACTTTTTTCCTTGCAAATCATGTCTTTAGCCCTACTCAATCTGACAGAGCCCAAGTCATGATTTTCTCACTCTGTTAAATCAACTATCACTGGGTACAATTTACAGCTGAATATATCAGCACACTATTTGATATGATATTATACCCAGTTCCTGAAAGATGGGGAAAACTATAGGAAAAACAGTCCAATGTGACATAATGCTCAAACAAGAGACCACCTAGAATTTTACATAAAACAAGAAGATGATCTTGGGATTTCTGTCAGAGGGTGAATTAAGGGAGGAACCCACCCGTGGGTTTGTCCATAGCCTCAAGTTCCCTAGAAGACACAGCATGAGGCAAAGATTACTATGCTGGTACTTAATTGAGAAGAACAGTTCCAGGGAATTAAGAGAAAAGGGTAAGGGAGTCAGGCAAGGAAGGTGGAAGGGAAAATATGAGGTAGTGCTTTAGCCTCTGGCCCCTTCTTGGTACCAAGCACAGGTGATGTCTTGATCTCACAGGACCATCTTTAGAGATGCCATATGAATATCTCCATCTCAGGGTGGCATGTCTACGGAGGGGACATAAAAATATGTTGGATCTTTTATTCCATTGATCAATGGTTCACCCTAAAGTATGTAAACTCCATTGAGAAGGTCCCACAGGTTTCATCTGGGCAAGAGGAAACTCAGAGCGACAGAAAAGAGGTCCGGAGCGTGAGCAGGAGAAGAGGCTCTCCAGTGGCCCTCATGCTAACCTGGTTTCTGAAGGATCGAAGAGAAGTAAATGGTCAGGGCCCTGGTGACAGCTGCAGTAAGATCTGATAGGATGCTTTGCATAGGGTGTGTCTGATACATCTTCATACACAGAGCTGATAAATTCCATAAAGAACAATTATTCCTACACTATATTTTGTGTGGCATGTCCCTTTGTTTGCACCCTTCCCTCATCCTCTACTCATACATAAACTCCAAAACCCACTGGAAAAACCAAGCATACTAAAGAGGGACTTCATCTCGATAGGGAAGGACTCCAACTTTTAAATGTCAGTCATTTCAGGTGTAATAACCATCCAGACTGGTTTCTATAAATAAAAAATCAGGCAACTGTAGAGGTGAATTTGTTTCTTCCATTCTCTCATGTTATTCTTACTGAATTAATTTTATTTCAGTAAGGATGTATGTTAAACTCCAGTCCTTCCTAAATAAGATTTATATTTTCAATTCTTTTCAGCATAAAGAAATGATCTTTTAGTAAAAAAAAAAATTAGTATCTTGAATGAATCACTGAGTCTGAAGCTTCCAACTGTGTTGACCTGGTATCCCCTTGAAGCATATCACAGACTGATAACTAATCTGCTCTCCCCATATGGCCTTTGTATCACTAAGAGAATCTTTTGCTTTCCAAGTTCTTCACACTGAATGTATCCTTTCAAGGAAAACTTAAAAAAAAAATCAAATGTGGTCAATTATGGTAAAATACCTGTGACTAATGAAATAATAGGAAGATAAAGCATGTCAGTACTTCCTAATTTAAAGCTTATAAAGTGTGAGAGATTGGATACGCTATTTTGAACTATCATTATAGGGAAAAGCATATTATATCTCAGAAAGTCATTTATCCTTGCTTCTTACTTGAGTCTGGCCTATTCACACCTGGAATGTTGTATTTAATTTATGGTATGTTAAATGAATAATACAGTCAAAAGGAAAAAAAGTTCCAAAAGAAACTTTCATTAATTAGAACAACATTATTGGTTTTTTTTAAGGGAAGGTGGAAGAATTGATGCCTGTCTCTGTAAAGAGACTTACGATAAGGATGCAATAAATTGAAAATATAATTTTTCTCTCTTTTCTGCCTAACTCAACATATTATTTAATTAACAGTTCTGCCAAAGACTTTAAGAAAGCATTTGGGACAATGTTCTACTGCCCTAGCACTCTCCATTTTTCCCAGGATATTGTTTCTTTCTGTTTCCAGACTACTTTGATTAGAAGAAACTCTTAAGATAATTTTATCTTTCCCAATCTAGGTTCAGGAACCAGAGCTTCTGTCTTTCTACCAGTCCTCCCTCCATCAGTTCCTCTGAATGTCACAGGATAATAATTATCCATGAGCAATAAATCAACATCATAGGAGCTTGTTGAGAAAGAATTTAGTGTGTAAAGACAAAGAGATAAGGACTCTATATCAAAGTTACTTTTAACATTTCAGATTCCTTATACTATTTACACTACATATATTAAACTGCCTTATTAATAATAATCCCAATGATGATGACAAATGATCACTTCAGATAATAAACTTCTAAGACTTTAATTTTTATCTTTTATCATAAGTGATATAGTGCCTGAATGCTGTAGCTACATAAAATAGACATGATGTTAAACTTACACTTATTTCGTATATAATGATGATATAGGTCACTAGAGCAAAGTCACCTTCTTTGTCCTTCTTTTGATGTCCACTGATATTCTCAATGGTGATGTTCAGAGCCTACATTTATGAATAGCTAAAAATAAGATCACTGAATCAATCAGCCAACCCAGCCTGAGCCAAGGACAGGGATGTGAGGGAGGGTATACATTCTGGAGGAAACTGGGGCCTGGAAATCATTATAAAGTTGAGCCTGGCACCAGAGAATCAGTTCTGTGTGTTGGTATAAAAGAGCAGGCTCATAGTGGAATGGGAACTTCAACATTTAGGTAAGACTAAGCAGGTTTGCAACATTCAGGTAGTGCTACAATGTAAATACATGACACTGTGCAGAAGTTATTGAAAACCCAGAAAAATTCAAAGTAATGCTAAAGAATATTCCTATGAATTATTGTTTCCTCCCCAAAGCATTTTATTATTGTAGGAGGAGGTCATCCAGAGGACATAACCCCCGATAACCTGTGAACTGAACCCAGGCCATCAGAACCTCCTCACCCACTCCCCTGTCCTTGGAATGTATGTTCCACCTACTGCTCCCATGCAACATGCCATTTCGAGGACCTAGCCTTTAAAGAGTAATGTGTTGTTGAGACCATCTGGACTGAATATGGGACTGAATCCCATTAAGGCCTTTGTATAAACTTTAAAGATTCTTGAAGATTGTATCTATATGAGAAGATGGATGTTCGCTGACCCTACTGTAATCATGTCATAAAATATGGAAATCAGACCATCATACCGCATACCTTAAACTTAAATAAGTGATATATGTCAATTATTTCTCAATACAACTGGAAAATAATACAGTTAATAAAATTGCATAACAGGCTAAAAAAAAAATTATGGTGGGTGGGTGTGGAGATCTACTCATCTGCAACCACCCACGAGAAGCTTCAGAAGTAAGTTCCTTTGCTTTTTAAACCTTCCATCTACCAATCTGGAGGGACCTGACTCTTTCTTCTGTCTCTCCTGGCCCTTCCTGTATGAGGACTAGTTTCGAATTTCACCCAAGATTGAAAACCAACAATTTTTAATCATTCCACTAGAGAGTACCTTGTCTGAAATATATTTATAATATATTTATTTATATGTTTACATAAGTAATTTAAAAATACATGGTTACAATGAAATAATAAGAAATTGCCACTTATGAAACAAAACTGGTATGGTCAGCTAAATAATGGCTTCAAAGATATCCATGTTCTAATTCCTAGAACCTGTGAATGTTTACTTCCATGGCAAAAGGGACTTTGCAGGTGTGATAAACTGAAGGATCTTGAGATGGGAGATTCTTTATTCTGGATTATTCAGATGGGTCCTAAGGTAATCGCAAGTGTTCTTGTAAGAGGGAGTTAGAGGGAGATATGGCTCCAGGGGAGGGGGCAGGAGATAGAACGGATGGAAACCAGGTGGGAGAGATGATGTGAGGACACACTGACTTTAACTCTGGTGAAATGGTTTTGGACTCTGTCTTCCAGAACCAGAAGAGAATGAACTTGTGTTAATTGAGCC
The DNA here is from genome assembly GCF_040802235.1 of Manis javanica. NCBI lineage: Eukaryota > Metazoa > Chordata > Mammalia > Pholidota > Manidae > Manis > Manis javanica. The sequence goes on along the minus strand of NC_133167.1, from coordinate 11,903,992 downwards.
CCCAAATTGTAGTAACTTGTTACAGCAGCAATAGGAAATTAATACAACTGGTAAAATAAGGTATTTATAAATAAAGAAATTAAGTGGCCTTGTTATGTCCAATCAGTGGCACCTTCTTTCAGAGCTTAGGGAAAAACAAAATGTGTGCATGTATAAAGATACCTCACTGGAAGACTAAAGGGTCTCTTAATTTTGCTTTGCATTTCTAACTCCTGCCTTTGTTACTTTGACATGTTATTCTCTCTTTTTATCTTTTCTCTTCTTCTGTTGACCAAAAAGAGAGGGATGATTTCTTTCTGTAGGAGGGTGTAATTAAGAAAACTCAAAGATATAGTATCTCTGTTATGGGATGGATTTAAGAAAATTCAAAACACTTCATTGACCAAGTCAAATATTGAAGGAGTATATCGACCTTGGAAAAACAACCCAAAAAGACTGAGAAAAGGATGTTAGAACATGTTCAAATAGCGTGTCAGAATTACCTTTGTGCATTTGGACTAGAATTAGAGATACTCCTAGAACAAGAGGATACAAAGTAGAAAAAGTAGTGTAAATCGCACAGGACTTTGAATTTTAAAGATACAGTGTTTTGTACACAGTTTCTAGCATTTCAATTATGTTCTTGAGCAAAGCCATTCAAATATGCTTGGGGTCAGGGGGAAGAAAAAGACTGGGAATTTGTCTTGCCTTTTTTTACATTCCACAGTAGGACTTAATCACTCTGATTTGGATTGTGAAACTTCCTGGGTCATTCATTTTCTCTCTGGCCCTCCACCCACCCTTCTTTATGCCCAATATTGTCTACATTTATTTAATCAACGAGATGCTGTGGTGAGTGTGAATGTTACAGTCTCTCCCTGACCAGTATAAAACTCAGCCATGCATGCAGATAATGGGACACAGACCATGAAGAGAATCCAAAGGGAGGGAAGGATGGACTAGAAACCCAGGGAAGGGAGTTTTGTTTTTAGCTGAGGAAATCAGAGCAGGCTTCATGGAAGAAGTACTCTCGTACTGAGCAATTCTATAGATGCTAAAGAGGGGGAAGATGTTTCATATGAGAAAAACGAAATGACAAGGAGCAGAGTCTGGGCAGTGGCTACTCTGCGGAAGGAGGAGCAGAAGAGAAGATTCAAGGGGATGTATTTGCCAGACTGGGGGGACTTGCTAAGGCGTTTCCACCTCATACCGAGAAGGAGAAGGATTCTAAGCTGGACTTGATAAAGAAGAGCCACACAGACTCATGTGGGATGGATTATAAAGGGAAGAGTGCGGCACAGGGCCTCACTGGGAGGTTATTTCAATAAACTAAATACAATTAAGAAATACTAGATTTCCATAATGTTTGAGAAATTAGGAAGGAGAAGGACATAAAAATGGTAAGAACGTCTTGATAATGACATGAAGTCATGAAAATGATCTTAATGCTGTCTAACTTGGGGTGGAGAAATTTAAATTTAAGCTTTATCATGCACAATTTTAGTACTTCATACATTAGTTTAGATGAGTGTGTACTTGTAATAACAATAGTTAAACTTTAGCATTTATGACTATTTATTTGGTACTTAATAATTATCAAGTTCAATCCTTAAAGTAGTGTTAGGAGTTAGCACATGTATAATCCACATTTACAGATGAAGAAATTGGGTAACAGAAAGGTTAAGTAACTTACTCAGAATCACACAGCAAATAGGTGGTGAAGCTTGGATTTGAACCAGGTGATTGACTCCAGAACTCTGGCTCTTAGCTGCCATTCTCTGCCACTCCTATTTAGTTTACAATTTGTCTAAATATAGCTATTTATTAAATGGTGAAACATTATGCCATTAAAAACAATGTCTTGGAGGGTGAGATCAGCAAGGTGGTGGGCTAGATAGAGTCTCTGCCAAAAACAACAAAAGCATTAAATAATTACCTGTAAACAAATGAGAACAGCCTTAGAAAAGCTCTGGACTCCAGTGAAAAAGGAGCAGAAACCCTAAGAAGCTCAAGACCCGGAAATGGCCACATAGAAATTTGTAAGAAGCATTTTGCCTGTGTCATCCCATCCCTCAGCCCAGAGCAGCTTGGTGCCAAGAGGGATCCCCTTGGAGGGGTTTTTACTCCACGGGGAAAGGAGAGCAAGAGAATACAGCAAGTCTGGCCACCACTGTGGACATTTGCAGCCTCTGCTGCAGGGCCCCACGGTCTGCACCAGCACTGAACCCAGCAGACGGAGCTCCGGTCCCAGCCAGGCATCCCCTCCCGGGGGCTGCAGCCACTGCTACACGGGCACCTGTGTCAGCCTTCTCCCCTCCCTGCCAGCTGTTCCGTTTTGTAGGCCACTGCAGCCAGGGCCAGGATCTTCCAGGATTTTAACATTTTATTCTTGTCTGTCTTTGCCTTGTGGGATGAAAGAGTCAAAAAAGGAAGATATTCAAGAAAGGAGAAAATAGAAAAACAGAATGCTCTGTAAAATTTCAAGTAAAGACGGTGAATTTTGTTAAAATTTCAAGTTAAGTCATGTCCCCTTTTATCTACTTTCTCTTGATGTTATTATTATTTTTGAGTCATTTAAAATGTCAATAAAGAACAACAACAAAAACTCCGAAGTAGTAGAAGAGAAAGACAAATATTAAAGGAGAAAAAAATAAGGAATAGAGAAAAGATATAAAATGCAGTATGACATTGAACTTAGAAATAGGAACACAATATCAGATAAAAATTGACAAGTATATAAAAAGCCAACAACAACAAAAAAACTCAACGTGCATTAAAAGGTGAAACTGATGAATAATTAAAATAATGAAATAAGAGTAAGGAAGGTGCATGCTGGTTACTGAGTGGTAAAGGAGACAAGGGGGACGATGGATAGATATAGTCGTGGGTGCAAAGATTGGTTTGGGGAGAGGCAGGGCACATGGGGAGATGGATGGGAGAGGTGGGCAGGGAGGGGGCAGGAAGAGTGGTCAGAGGGTCGGTGGGAGGCAGCTTCTGAGAGGATGGTTAGGACGCAAAGGGAGCTGTCACGTCTGCTCCTCTCCATAGCCTGTTGTCTGCTCTGGTACTCCGGTGTTTTGCTCCTGGTTCCAGCTGCTTCTTGAAAGGCTGGCAGCGGTGGGATTTAAGTCCACCGTCGAACATGCAAAGGGAAGACACATCCATTTGGGATCAAGGTACGTCGAGGTAAAGGACCAGCCAGCCACAAACAGGAGACGCCTGTGGCCAGCTGCGGGGAAGACGTGGGACACAAAGTGAGTCTGAAAAGAGGCGATCTCCCTTTCTTTGCTCAGAGCAGGAATGAGCTGGAGGTGACCTTCATCATCTAACTGACTCCTTGTTGGGGCGTCAATTCCGTGCACTTACTTTCCTGCCAGTCACCTTTTGCCGGTTTCTAAGTCCCCAGAGGAAATGTTTTCAAGGCAAATAAGCACTCTTGCTTTTATTAACCTAATTTCCTGAATTCCAATTAGGTTTAAGTTTAATTGTTAGTGACTTGCTGGAAGCATATACTTGGTGTTTTATTTCTCCATTGTCTGCTTTACACAATATAGTGATTTGCTTTGTTAGAATGATAAGCAGGATTATATGGTAGCTCTGTCACAGTGGCTTTCTAATGAATAGGTGAATTATTAGGCATAGAGACCATCTGTTCTATTTTGTTCAGTTCTATCATTTTCTCTTTCCTCCATCTTTCAATAATGCAGCATTCCTTTTATTGGGAAAGTCTTCTGCTTTAGATGAGACTGAGCTGCCCTTCAACCACAGGTCTGAGGATGTGACTTCATGCCTACTTACGTATTATACTACTCTCTGGGAATATAAGGAGTTTAAAGATAGGACCTCTACCCAGGAGCAATGTACAGTTCTGTTTAAAAGCTAAACTATTTGCCCAGAAAGATGAATGAAAATGCAATGATACACGTGCTGTAAAAATGACAAATGGGGGGGGGGGGGGCGGGAACTGAAATTGAAGAATGGGTGGCCAAGAATAAAGTGTTTTAGGAGAGCACAAAGAAGCTTGAAGGAAGGGTACCGCTTAGGAAACAAGGTAAACAGGAAGAAACCCTTCCTAGCTGAGGTTTTGGGGAGGGTAGAGGTGGGAAGGATCAGTATGGAACCGAGTCCTTTGGTAAGGAAAACAGAAATTTGATGCTAGTAGCGGGTAGAGGAAAGAAGAGAAAACATATTTAGTTCACATTTCTGTCCTGTTTTAGACAGCTTTTACATGCTTCTGTTCCCTGAGAAGAATAATAGAAAATGCGAGCGGTAAGGTAGCTAGAGACACCCTGAGAGGTTTGCATGGCAGTTTAGAGGGTCTCATGTGGGCACAAAGCTTCACCAAGTAGTAGGATGGTGCCTTAGTGGGCCTGGGGCTCAATAAATACGTGTTTCCAGTGGCAATGATCCTCTTCCTCAGATCAGTTGAAGACGTGTCAAACAGCATTTGGGAAGACTAATAGGACGATGATGCTTGGGATGATCACCAGCTCCTCTCAATTCTAGCTCTTAGAAACGTCACAAACCCACTCGCTTCTCTCCATTGCCACGACTTTCTCCTCAGTCCAGGCTACCATTATCTAAAGTCTCCTGGTACATTAAGGGCCTCCTAAATTAGTGACCTGGATCTGCTTTTATCCACTCCCCTTCCTTCCACCCAAATGGAGCCAGAGGGAGTTTTCAAAATCATGCCCCATTCTCAGTGTTCTTCCCGCTGCTCCGGTGTTGAAGGCAGAACACCTCCCCTTGGCTCGTGAGGTCAGCACGTGCAGGTCTCTGCCCGCCGCTCCGCCCTCCCCAGGCCTGCGCCCACAGGCTCCGTAATCAGGGCACACTGGGCCGCCCTCTCCAGGACCGCCGCAAACCTGTGCTCCTTGCCTGCGGCACCCCTCCTCATCCTGTTGTTATCAGCTCGCAGCACTCCTTCCTTCCTGCAGAGTCAGGGCAATCCCCCCGTGGAAGCACCCCCACTCCCTCTGACCCTCAGCAAACTGCAGAGCTTCTCCAGCCTGGCACTCATCAATTGGCAATTTTACATTTTTTGGGTGTCTGTTAATTCTTGTCCATCAACTTGCTTGTAAGACTATTGAGGACAGAAACTTTAACTCCTTCTGCTCTTCATTGTGGCCATAGAACCTAGAAAAGGATATGTAAGGGGTACCAGAAAACAGTATTAATGAATGAATCTAGTGAATTAAAGAATTAGATGGAAAAGAGAAAGGGCGCAGCTAGATCTGATTGGACTTTTCTGCAATACTTTAGGTGTAGGGTGGTTGCAGAGACCAGGGAATGAAATGCAGAGCCTCCTGTAACTGTTGTAGACATTGGACTAGAAAATAAACTATTTTCATAATACAAAAACTACTCGAAGCTGCAGACATTAATTAAAATATTTTGATTGCATACAACTTGATTCCATATTATAATAGCAACTTTGAAGTCAGTGACCTTTTCAAATATTTTTAAGACTAGCTTAAAGTGAAAGCCTTTAAGGCAGAATGCAATATTGTAAAGGAGTGAAAAAATTGTTTATAACATCATTATTGTACAAACATTGTAATAACATCATTATTGTACAAAAATTGTAATAACATCATTATTATGAGAGGGAGAAATGCGATGCATATTAACCTCAAAAATGAGAAAGGGGTTGTATCCAAGCCTTGATCATGGAAGGATGATGGAAGTCATTCTGATTTGCTCTTAACTGCTGTTGTGGACTTATCTATCTGGCTGAGTTGTGAGAAAAAAGACTCTTATATTGGGCAATTTAATTACATCTTAGGATGGTTATCTCATATAATATTTCAAGGATTTCTGGAGTGAGGAAAAATCAGTGCTGACAAGAAATTCCCTAAAGATCCCTAGTGTGAACCAATAATAAACAGCAGGAGAGGTTACTGTAATGACTAAATATTAAGTCTTAAGCTTTATGGATGAACAATTTGCTGAGAATTAGGTCAGTAGATCCTTGTCACAACCAAGGCTTCTTTGTAACTCAAAAGAAAAGGTCAAATTAATTTTAAACTGCCCGAATCAATCTAACATGGCCTTAGATTTCCTTCGTCATAGAACCTAAGATTACATTTCTCAAACTAGGCATTAACCTTAGTGGCCCAATTGTATGTAGAATACTTGAAGATCAACATTGGATAATGAGAAAAACAGATGGAAATCTGACAATTGCAGTTATCAACTGATAATTTGCCTATTATTTTCAGGAAATCAATTAGATGAAGAAGATATAATTATCCATATAGGGGGAATAATGTGCCATGGAAAAATTGTATCTAATCTATGCTAAGGCCATCTGATGATCACAGAGCTTTAGGACTTGTCGTGTTTCATGTATAACACCAGCCAGCACAAATTTTAAGAGCACATTTTGGGGTCCTTTGACAGAGAAGGGATTTATTTGTGCTGCCAAGCATTGCTGGGAGAGGAAGAGCCTTTGGTCTTCATTTATAAAGTGGCTACTTCATAACTCTACATAATGGTTAACATTTGGCCTACCCTCAGATTAATCATGTGACGTTAGGAGTGCCAGCATATTCTCCAAAATCTAAAAAGGTGTTTCAAAATACCATTTCATCACTGCCCATCATAACTTCATAATTTTACAAATATTAGAAGTGATACTCTGGGAATTGAAGGGCATTTGCAAAGTTCTGTTAGTATAGTGACTTCATTTTTGCTTAAGAGGAGATAACTTTTTAAACTCATGGGCACCTGTGGGTAAAATTGCAATATTTCCAGAGTATCTCACCTGGCTTTAGTGCATCTCCATATCAACAGGCGTTTCCAAGGGCTGGACAGAAGTAATTCATCTCCATATCAGTGGGTAATTACCTGGGCAGGCAAGGGCTGATCTGGACCTGAGAGATTGGGGGGAGTATTTGTTGGCTTCTGCCATGCAGGAGAGAGAGACGCAGAATGGCTGTTTGTAAGCCATAAACGGGTTTTAAACTTTATTTCTCCCTGTGGCTGATTTCAGGTTCAGCTAAGTATTTTGCCCCTGGATTTCCCCTCCCCGGATTTACAGCACCCCATCATCTTTTCTTTTTAACATTTACTTTCTGCTGTGATATGGGCCACATCTATTCTATCTAGCTTCATTTTATTTTTACCTGACCAGGCTGTTTTCAAAATCTTAGAGGTCATTTCATCAATGTTAAAAACACAATGAAAACTAATAAGATAAACATCAGTACTCAGTTACTTCTCTACTCAACAAATGAGAAAATGTACGTATCTGATTTGTGGTATAATGTGATGGTCAACTAAGAATCTAGAAATGGCTAAAGGAGAGAACCCAAAGTGTATTCTAGAATCAGGTTGGTTTTCCCTACATTAATATGAAACAGTATTTGAGAATGATATTATTTTATATACAGTTTGGAAATAATACACACACACATACACACACACACATATATATCAGTTTTTGACACTAAATTTAGATGTTTCATAATCACTCTTAAGATTTTCTCTTTGTAAATTTGCTTTGTTCTCATCTGGAAGATGGCAGATTAGGAGCCCGGCCATAATGTAATCTCATTTGTCCTTTAAATTATGCTTCAAAACCGTACTATCTGGGTTTAGTTTGATCTGTCTTAATGATTGTAATAGTTAAAATTATCATACTGTGCTGGGCACTTTAAATACACTATAGCATTGAATGGCTCGGAGAACTTATCCATGGTTTCATAGCCAGCAAATGGTAGAGGCAGGGCGAGGACCCAGGTCTCTCTTACTCCACGGCCCTTCTTCTTGATTTTTATTTTGCTTCCATGTTGAAATATGTTGTAGCAGTGCTTCTCTAGCTTTATTGGGATTATGAATCACTGAGGATATTATTAAAAGGCAGAATCTGGTTCACTAAGTCTGGGGAAGAGGCTGAGAGTCTGCTTTCTAACCAGTTCCTCAATGACGCTGATGATACTTGAACACACCCTGATACCAAAGCAATATGATCACCGTGAACCTAGAGAAGATCACCTCCCTTTTGGTTCTTTGTTTTTTTACCTCCTTTCCAGATATACAGAGTGATATTTTTTTTTTACAATGTGTCATCAAGCAGTTTCTAGGTAAGCAGTGCCCTAGAGAGAAATGAGAATCAAGCTCTGCCACCATTTTTCTGGTGTCCTTGACATGTGATTTCTCTGAGCCGGTTTCCTGTTAAATCATTGAAAAATGAGTAAGTTAGACTAAATCATCATCATCATTTAAGGTTTACTGAGTTCTTACAAGCCCTGAACCAGGCTGAGTGTTTCACACTGATTGTATCATTTAATCCTCAAAATAATTTTGGGCAGTCAATTGAGGCATTGCAAGATTAAGTCAAGTTCTATAAAGGCCTATGATTGCAAACAATACCGTTGACTTAAAGAATTACCTATGTCTAACATAACTCAGTGGAATTTGCACTTATAAGAGCAAAATGATATCAGGTAAGGTATGAAAAATGCATGACAAATTGTGGCCTCAGATCTTATGTCCTTGCTTACTTTGGGCAATTATGTAAACTCTTTGAACCTCAATGTCCTCATCTCTAGAGATGGGAGAGCATTACATTTACAGTGTATTTGTGGGAATTAAACAGGATAGATTACGCCAAGGACATAGTGTTTTGCCTGATAGAGATTCAAACAGCAGTCACTGTGGCCATCATGACATTAGTTAGAGAATTAAAATACTGCCTTATCTCACGAGTGCATGAAGAAACAATGAGCTGAATGTGGTCTCTGTCAACTTTCTCCCTCAGAATCCAACACAACATATCAGGGGCTTGGTTCTTAGGTTTTCCCTAAAGTTACCGTCTTGTGCTTGATGAGTTCCCGTTTTGAAGTGATAAAAGTACAACGAACACGTTTTCTTACATCCTTCACAGTTTGCTGTTACTCTTTTTCATCTAAACTATTCAAATCCCAAGCTTAAATTTAAAAAAAAATTTGCTTAATTTCCATCGAATTGTAATAATAGAAATATAGCCATTACTGAGATGGAAGGGAGTTAACTGTGAAGTTATCTTTTCAGAAGCAAATTATGGCACTTACTTGGATGAACCGATCATTGACTTTGGGTATTAAAGTGACCTATTTGTTTAAATGTATTAAAACCTAATTGCTAAAACATCCGTGCATGGCATTAACAGATAGTTCTTGATAATTGAAAACACCACACTTCCAAACTGGTTTCTAATGAAGTTCAGCAAACATATTCCAAAGGGTCGTTATGGCAGGAAGGGACCATTTTATTCAGTCATGCTCTCATTCATCCCACAGCTACAGATCTCCTGCATAACACAGGGTCCTTGACAAGGGCAGGCATGAATAAGATGAGCAAAATCTTAAGGAACTCACTCTTTTGTCTGACAGGTAAATATAATAATTAAAAATTAAAATATAACTTGTATCCTAAGAGAAGAAAAGTTGTAATGCCAGTACATAGGTTGGCTGGACACAGAAGCATCCCCATCATCTTCATCGGCATAAACCGTGGAGTAGGGTGTCCTCATTATGTAAACAAAGCTTCAAACTTACCTGCCCCCATTGTCCTTCCCTTTCAAAGAGGCTGTACCCCTGAGCACCCCCATGCAGAAATTCTGGGATCACCCCAACAGGCATTGTGACACTATAGAATGTTAGTCCATTCTCTTTAGAGAAGAGTTATACCTAATGTGAGATTTAAAGGCCAAATGAGGGTTTTTTCAGGCAAATCATTGGGTGTACGGCATTCCACACAGGAGAGATGTAAAGATTTAGAGCCAAGTAACATCATCAGTCACGGCCATGTGCCTGGATAATTTCCTTCTCCTCTGTTCCTTTGACGACAAAGTAGAAACAGTAATTCTCACACCTTTGCAATGATGTGCATATTGCATGCTTGGAAAATTTAGTGTGCTTAACAAATGCCAATTTTCTGATATTCTTCCCTATGCTGGAAGAATGTTGTATACAAACCTATGTGGTCAAGAAAAGAAATGATGTGTTGAGGCAATGATGAGACAATCTGGGTTGGTGGACAACAAGGTAGGTGTGGGAGAGAGAAGAAGGCAAAGGAGGTTGGCAGGGATGGCACCCTTACCTGAGGCTGGAGCAAGTCATGCAAACTCCTTAAGGCCATGGTAAAGAGTTTGCATCTATCTCGTTGCTACAAAGAAACTAAGGAGATCTTGTGTATTTATTTATTTTTAAGCCGAACCATTATGTAGTCAGATTTGAACACAGAAAAATCATCCTGGCAGCAGTGCGGAGAATAAATAGAAATAGGAAGCTGAAACCAGAGACTCCCACAATAATTCAGTAAAGTGAAAATGAGGATAACTTCATAAGGGTTTAGGAAATTTGGAAATCTTATCTGGTGGGTAAATTGATAGGGCTGTGCTCAGGTGAAGGTGGGACTGGAGGGGAAGTAAGAAGCATTTGGGAAGGATAGCAGTGGTTGGGTTGATGGTAATGTCAAAATCTCCATTTTTGTAACTGAAATCACTCTCCTATTGAAGTTATTTTATGCTGGGGTATTTTTCATGACATTTTGAAAAACAAAATCTGGGATTTTTTTTTTTTTTATCATTTTAACTGGCCTGCAGTTCTCTGGGGGATAGAATGAAGTGGAAAGCAGGAGAGGGCATGGCTAAGGAGGGTCTGAGGATGTCTCACGTCCCATTTCTCGTCCCCCACCCCATCTGCTTATGGATTTCCCAGATGGTGGGGTGTGGGAGGAGCTGAGCTCCGAGAGTGCAAGAGCACCTATTATTGGAGGCTGCTGACTACTTGGTAGGAATTGGTTCAGGAGTGGGTTCAGGAGTACAGGGTCTAAGTCAATTAGAATGACTGCCATAGCTTAAACATGACCTCTCTGAAGAGACTTGCTGTGCTGTTTAACTTGTACTTGGGATAATGTTAGCCTGCAATTGAAAGGGGCCCAAAATAAGGGGTCTGTGGATGAAGCCAACACAACCGAAGACAAAACAAAGAGATGGAGAGAAGCTAAGTCCTGGGGCCTCAGCAAGCCACCCCTTGACTCAGTCCTACCTCCAGTACATTTCTGTTACACAGCTCTGTCAGTTTTCTCTTTTCCGTGGTTTCGTTTGTGTTGGGGCTCACTTGAAGCAGAAAGCAGAGCGACATCCCACTCACTGGCTAACTCTTCCTCTCTTCTGCTCTCTAGGGTCCAAAGTACAGAACTGAGTTAAGATGATTCTGAGAAGTACAGATTGGAGCACAATGTCATAAATTATCCCACAAATTAGAAGCATGTGACACTGATCCAATTCAACTTCCAGGTGCAGAACCAGAGATTTGAGCAAGTCAAATGTCTCCTTAAAGTCTTCAGAGAAGGACCTGGCAAGATAAAGCACCCCTTTGCCATAATAGCTCTCAGTCTTGGCTGCTCATTGGAATCTCCTGGAAAGCTTAAAAAATATATATATTTTTGATGTCTAGGTTCCAAGGTCCGAGATTCTGATTTAATTGGTCTGAAGTAGGGGTTGGGTATTGGTTGTATAAATCTCCACCAATTAATGTGAAGCCAAGACTAAGCACAGCTCTTTTAAAGGGATATAGAATAGGAAAAGCTGCAGTTAAGGGGTACATAAGGATTGCTCATCTACCAAAAACACCTCATTTGGCATTGAAGACATTTATAAATCTGCAACAAAACCTTTTCTAATGAGTAACAGCATGGCCACCATGATCCTTTGTAAGAATGACGGCCATATATCTAAGAGCCAGGATTAGCAGGAGACAGGTGGGAGTGACAATCCAAAGGTCAAATTCAATATCCACAGGACAAATTGGTCATCCTTGACCTTTTAGAGGAGCATTTAACCTGATAGACTGGAGAGGTTAGCTCCATATTGATAGAGCAACATTTCTTAAATGGGTTGAAATCCTGTCTATAACACCTACCTGAACAGTGCTTTTGAACCAAAGTGCCAGTCAGTGAACTTTTCCAATTTATAAGTTACGATACTTGAAATATAGATCCGCGTAACTGCTGGAAAAGTGCTTTGAGGTGGACCCATTAGGAAGTCATTGTATTTAGAAGGAGCTTTACTTTTCACATAATTTAAAAACCAAATGATTTAGGTAAATCTAACCAAGACTCTCTCATGAGCAGGTTAGTGAATCATGAATCTAATACACAAAAAAAATAATTTTAGGGCTCTCTTGTCCCCTCCTGGCATAAGCCAGGAGCTCTATTCTCTCACTTTATTTCTAAATAAAAGCCTGTACCTTGCTCTCCTAAAAAAAATAATAATAATAAATAATAATAATTTTAATTACTCCTTGAGCTCTTGGAGAGTGCAGTAATGACAGGAGGAAATTCTCTTACTTTAATTATCTTGAAAAATGTGTCCTTTTAAGATGCTGGGCTGAAGCACCTTAACACCTAAATTTCTGTACTATTCTTGCTCCATAGAGTCAACTGATTTATTATTTATATATATATATATGTTTGTTGATTACATTGCAATTACAGTATCAGTTATAGCAAAAACATAGTTTTAAATTATAGTCAGGATTTCTAAATGTTTATCCTCGGTTAAAAACATGCTAAGACTCACAATGATGGCCATGTCAAAATGAAATTATTGCATTATAAATGTACTACATGTGTTTATACAGAGCTAAGATTATCCCATGATTTATTAAAGGGACTAAAGGTTTGCTATTATCTATTGAAACCTTAAGAAATTAAATACATAATACAATCTATCCAACAAAATCTTACCGAGTTTTCCCATATATTAAACTAATTACCACGGAGCTTTTCTGAGGATCCCATCTTCCTGCTCTAACCAGACGCCTCCAGGGGCCTTGCATACACTGATCTATAACCTCAGACCTCACTGAACATACTCTCCTAGAATGTCAAATCTAAATGCCTTGAAATTAGGTTCTAACAAATCCTGCCAGTTCACTTAACTGAGAATATTCCTAACTCCCCTTCAATCTGGTGATACTGGTGTCTGTGCATATTACTGATAACTCAGCGTGTCCCTTCTCACTCCTTAGTTTTTCTCCATGCTATTACTCTTACCTGGGATATTTTCCATATCCAAGCTCTTCTATGTAAAATCTATCCATTCCTCACAATTGTATTAAGTACCAGCTCTTTCATGGAGCTTCCCAGGATTTATTTCTATCACTGGCTTTAATTCTGTACTACTTATATTTAATGATTAGATTCTGCTTATAATACCCACTGTTGTTTCCTATGCATTCCTCTGAGACATGAAAACTCTTTTTTTCTTGAATGTAAGAACTGTGTTTCATATCTATGTTCCCCTAAAGGTCTTTTTCAATGCCCAGGCTTGAAAGGGCCCAGATAATTACTTGGTTGACTAATTAGGATTGTGATCACACAAACCAGGAAGAAAACTTTAAACTTTTTCAAATCTATTGAACATAGTACTGAATATATTGATGGTTCTGGGGATATCTGCATTTTAAATTATTTAATAGCTTCTTCCATAAGCAGCCATTCATTTATCATTCAGTCCAAATGCTTTGCCATTTTCAAATAAATTTTTTTTTACATATATAAAAAGTACTCTACTGTCATAGGCGATGATGATTTAATAAACACTGTTGGTGTACACTGGTTTGTTGCAAATTCTCTTGAATTTTATATCAATAATACAGTGTCAATTCATTTATTTTAAATGCACAGCCATTTGTTGGTGAAAAGAAAACAGGACATCAAGGGCAACTAAAGATTTCACTGGTAAAACAATATCTTGGACAGGAACATCTATTTATTTAGTGCTCTAACTTTCATAGTACTCAACAGTTGGTGGTCTATAATGGTTCTAGGCAATGTAGATTGCCTTTTTTTTGTTTGCAACTGAAGGATGTTTGCAATATTAAAAAGCACACATACATACATACACACACACCATAACAAAACTCTGCCCCAAGGATACCATATGGCAGGGGCCCTGCACCTGAGACCCAAACAAAGCCAGCAGGAAGAGTTGGTGTTTGTCTGGCCCAGAATTTGAGCTGACAATTATACTTCTGAGCCTGGCCTGAATTCAATGTAAGCTTGTCAGTTGGCACTTTAGAAGAATGAATTAAACTAAGCCTGTGTTTCCTTATCACTGAATGTACCAGCCAAATTGTTTTGTTCATGCTTTTCCCATTTTAATTGGAGAAACAAGGATAGGAGGGCTTTTTTCAAAGCTCTTCCAAAACAGGTGAGCAAAATGCATCTTGTTTCCTGTGTATATGATTTGGAGAGTTGCAACAGTTTCGCTAAGAGATCAATGCTGCAAAATGGGAGATCAGCCAATAAAAAAATAGCTTTCATCTTTAGTAATTTTGAGTTATACATATTTTTGTTGCTGTTTTATTTTGTTTTGTTTTAAGTCAGGTCCAGAAACACTTTAGCAAACAGTTGGAGACATTATTTTGCTGACTTTAGGATAGCCACAGGCTTAAAGACATTTCTTTTGATTGGAATATTATGGTAAATTGGTTCTCAACTAAATATCCAATTCAGCTTAATAAAATGATTTTAGATACATTTTTAAGTGTTAAGTAACTCTTTAAATGTATATAAAGTCAGCAACATATATTTTTAAATTAATGATAGGAAAAGAAGCAATTATATGGGGTAGTTGTATGAACCTTGAAGAGATAAGATTTCATTCAAATATTCATTTATTTACCACATAGTGATACTCATTCTAATATTCATTCTTCCATTCTCTTGTTTCATCTCCAGATATGTTCAAAATTCCTGTTGTGAAATAAAATCGATTCTTTGAAAATCTTTGAATTGTGAACTGATACGTTTCTTGTGAAAACATGTAATTTCTACTTTTGCCACTCTTGGTGAAAAACATAGTTCTAAAATGCATGATTTTTTTTTTCCAAAATGCCATATTTGTCACTACACGGCACAGAATTGTTAGCCAACTGTTGATTTTGCTGATGAACTAGAAATAAACATTGGCGACTTGTCTTCTGAGCTGTACTTCAAATACAGGAACCACTAGGTCTGGGTGGCTATTTAAATTTAGTTTTAATTTAATTTAATTAAGGGGCAGTTGAGCAAAATGCATATTGTTTCCTGTGTATATGATTTGTGCCTCGTTTAACTGAGCAACTGAATGTTCAATTGGACAGTGAAGATGTAGAATATTTCTGTCAGTGTAGAATGTTCTACTTGATGGTGTTTTTCTGTATCTTAGCCCACTTATGACTCAAAGCATCCTTACTATTTATATTACTTCGTCATCATCTTCTAAGAAGAAGAGCATAAAATAATACAGCTGCTTGGGAAGTAAACTCTGAGGCACTGGATGGTTGAGTAAGTTCCCACAAAGTTTCATGGAAGAGCAAGGGATAGAATAAATGTGTGGATGCATGATTATAAGACTATATTGCCTCAAACATAAATGTCCTATCCTATAATGGTTATATAGGAACAACACACGGTGAATAGTTTCAGATTTATCCAGAACAGCTAGCGCTGTTATATATATGGCAACTTATTTCAAATCCCGGTCATGGACCAAAAAAAAATTACTTGTTACGAGCCATGTGTTTGTACCGCCAGTTAGCCCTAGACCTTCCAGGAATGATAAATTAATACACAGATTCTCATACATAATGAAAAATGAGAGTGATTTTTGACTTTGAAATATAGTCTTCCAGCAACCATACCTGAAGTTTAACTTCCTTTCTTATTCTCTGTAGTTGTTTTCTCTCAGTTCCAACTATGAATCAGAAATACAACTTCTTTCTTAACCTCCATAGTTCCAGATTCCATCCCCTGTTCAGTTTCACTTGCTAAAACAGTGATATAATGGAGAGTAAACATTTTTAATTTGGTGTGTTGGAAGAGGTTTGTACTGTTTTGGAAGAGATGATGATTAGCATCTCTTCCCAAATCTGCACTTTTGTGACATCATGTTGGTGGCTGAAAATCATCCATAAGGGGAATATTTACATTATGGAAATCAGCAAACGCTGTAAATCAGAGTAGGTCCACTCTTGATACCTGGTTGTTAAGCATTATGAGCCTATCACTGAAGATATGTAGACACACCTCCTACAAGCAACAGACTACTTTTCCATCTTACTTCTCTACTCCATCTACCAAGGTTAGGCATCCACTGGTTTTGGCAGAAATCTTGAGTGGAAAATAACAGTAAGACAAGAGTCAAGAAATATTCAGTCATACAGCTTTTGGCTAAGGTCTCTTAGCAAGTGGTATAATAAATGGAGATGGAAAATTTCACTTCCATTAATCCAGGAATTGAGGGGGTAAAGGTTCATATTGACTTTTATGATTGACATTTTTAGCATAACGTAGCAAACAGGGACACTTGATCACCTACATATTTATTTTCTACCTATGCAAGGGCTTTATATGTGTATACTACAAGAGTAACATAAACCCCAAGTAGCTAATTGGTGCCTGCCAAGAATTAATGAAAACATTAAGACAGACTTCATTATTGTTCTTGCCTAAAACAGGTTTGTGAAGGCAGGAGGCAAAACTAAGATTGAGAGATGCATATTTTCTCTGAATGGTTAATGCATTTACTTTATTAAACAGAATCCTACAATTTCCTTAAAAGTTTCTGTCTTATTTGGTCTTAGAGAATCAGACAGGGAAGAAATACTTCTTTTGGCAGTAAATGAAAGAATGCAATATATGTTTTATAACACTAAGGTTCTATTGTCTTCTGCATGTCTGGCTCATATATACTAGGGATGTCCAAAATGATTGAAGAAAATCTGCAACAAAGCTCAACTCCTATTATTTTTGGTTATTACAAAAGTTGCACAGATAAAGAAATTGATGATCTAGAGAACAACGATCATATTACTACATCAGGTCTCCTCTAGGATGAAGCTCATAGAAGTGCATCTTGCAGAATCAGCAACTGGATGATGTTAAGATGTTCCTGCACAGCAGCCGATTTAGAAGATGTAGTCTGTGATTGGAGTCATTAAAAGGAAGAGTCGTGTAACCTGGTGACCCTCATACTTTTCTGGGGGTAGTTGTGAGCCTTGCATCTGCTTTAATTAGGTTATTAGTGCTGGTCACTATTTAAGGATAATACATCATGTGCTGGTCTGTTATAACCACTGGCCCATAATAACGATAAAATTCAAAAATAGTTCACATTCTCATGGGAAACTAAAAACAGACCTGTTATGTTATAGCATTATTCTGATTGTAAGAGATGGATACTGTGTCTTTAGGTGTGTATTATATTCACATTTTTAAATGCTTCATATTTGCCTATGCAATTTCAATACAGACAGAGTTGGCTTGCTCTCTTTTTGGACTCCATAACAAATTTTGCAGTAAAGGAGATCATAAGAATAAAGAACAGCTGTCTGTGATGTGACACTCTCCATATGCAAGAAGTATAGGGACCAGAGAAATTTAGTTACAAAACTGTACAAACCAATGATGTGTGATAGGCTCCAGGATCCTACTGGATTTAAAATCATCAGTTGAAATTTTCAAACTGTTAAAAATCCTGCCAAGTGTAACCATGAATTACAATGATCCATTTTGAGCCACTAGCCTTATTTTAAAATATTGTATAATTACACCTGAAGCCTAAGAACAACAAAAGTGGAAATTGAAAGGTGAGAGAAGCAAACTTTAAAGAATTTCTCCAATAAAAATAAATGCAGCAGCATCTAAAGATGTATGTATAAAGATCTTCTTTGAAACATTGAAGTGGACAAACCTAGAAATGATCTGAATGCAAATTGATGAGGGAAAGTGGACTGGATTTTTAACACATCCGTTTTATGAACTATCATTAAGGTTTTGAGAATAATAAATTAGATCTAAGCTATTGTTCTGGAAAGATAGCAGTTATATGTCATTAAGAAAAGCAAGTTGCTTATAGAGTGTATATTGGATAATTTCACTTACATAAAACAAATAACCAGAAACATACATAAAATAGTTCTTTCAACCATCTTCCATTCAACTGATGCACCAAGTTCACATATGTTATCCATTTCCTCTATAAAACATATAAAAGGCACCATGAATTGCTCCCTGAAAATTGATTCCTGTATGATTATCCAAGTTCTGCTTATACCTTTAAACATTTACTTACCAAAGGTCAGTTGTGTTTGTTACTAAACCCCTTTGTGCCACATCTTATTGTTGCAGTTTTGACATTTAATAAAATGTTACACACGTGATCATAAATAAACATGATAAAAAGGAATTGTTGCTTCATGAAAGCAAAGTTAAAATCTGAGAAGACTCCCAAGATGAAAACCACTGAAAGTATATATTGAGAATGTAGGTGTGGACAAGACTACTGTGGAAAAGAACAGGGAAGAAAGTTATCAAAATATAGAAAATTTCTACTAAATTTCTTAGCAAATGTCTTCAAACTTGATCTATTTTAAAGGAACCAAAACTGGAAATTTTGGTGTGATTTATGAAAGAGAAGTTAAAATCAGCTGCTGCATCTCTTAAGCAGTATATATAATATATTTAAATGTATATGATGAAATTAATAAAATATTCAAATTATGTGTGTATCTGCTTTATTCTATTTACTAAGCAACTACCAGTTCTGATTAACGACAAGAGATCTGGATCATGCACATTTGTATATACTGTTGAGTATGCAAGAAGATATGAAAGGATTATGTCAGTTTGTCAAAATTGGGCATTGTGGGTGGGAAGCAAGGTACTGAATAAAGAAAAGAACAGGAGAGAGACAAAAATGCTGTGGCAAAATAGTAATGCATGAATAGTTTTATACACAGAATAATATTCTCTGTAGAGTATTGCTACGTACACATAAAAATAGAATTTGCACATGGACAAGTTTAAGGAGCACCATGAATAAAGACATTTATTTTATTAGGTGATGGAAAAGGGGGTAGTCTTTGCTCTGGCTATTAGGTATTCTCACTAAAGTTAAAGAAGTTAAAAAAGTTCTAAAAGAAAGTTTAAAAGCATTTTTTAAAAGAAAAGAAATAGACTTTTGTGACTTAGAGGTTTTGGAGATATTATATTTTTCTATACAGTACTAACTTTAAGAAATCATACTTCATGATTTTTAAGACACATAACTTGGGGGTGGGGAGAATCTGTTTTAAATTTTTTTGAGGGAACAAATTAAATGGGGTGGCTATTTAGAAATACTATGGAGAGAAGAATACATAAGATTTCTATTTCCCCACTTTAATGCCAATGGCATCAATGGCCAAAAAAGGTGGCAATGTCGAATTGTTCAGTGAGAACAGAGAGCTGAATAAGCAAATGAGCTAGCACTCAATGTTGCCCCCTTTCCTTTAAAACTAAAGTGATAAAAAGAATAATTTAGCCTCCAATAGCCTGTATCTTGGGAGGAGTTGTTAAGACTAGTAAGCCTTCCCTGTGATATTTACTTACTAAATTTATTTCATGGTAGAGCTCTGAATTTCAAATGCAGTTTTAATTAAAACCAAAAGAATTTTGATGTTGATCTATTAAATGTATAATATAAGGAGCTGTTCACATAAAAAGCACTTCTGTTGGATGTAATATTTTATATTGAAAAATAACTTCCGTATGGTTCTTAGTTGTTTTTTTGCTAGGTGTTAAAAGAAGTATTTCTATTTCTTTGCTCCTAACCTCTTTGACTTTTAGAAAACATACAACAAAATGAGAACAGCCCTCTACTCACCCCTTCATTCGAAGTCTTCATCTATTCACATTTTTATAGCTTTTTTATAGGATTTCAAACTTACAGAAAAGTTGCAAGAATTACAAGGAGCTCACAATATGCTCTTTACCTAAGTGTGCAAATCAGTTATCTATTTATCTGTCATTTCTATCATCCCTTTAGTCTATCGTGTATCCGTATTTCAGAATGATTGGAGAGTAAGCTGTAGCCATCATACCACTTTTCACCTAAAACACCAATGAATGCTTCCTTAGAACAGGATGTTCTCTTACATAACCATAGTGCCATTAATCAAAAACAGAACATTAAACATTGATTCTATGAGGTTATCTAATCTTTAGCCTATGTTCATATTTTGCCAGTTGTTACCATAAAGTCCTACCTTTTTAAAATTGAGGTGTAATGGACATATAATATTATGTTAGTTTCAAGTATACAACATAATGATTCAATAATCTATATATTTCAAAATGATAACCACAATAAATCTAGTTAACATCCATCACCATATACAGTTACAATTACTTTTTCTTATGATGATAACTTTTAAGATCTTTGCTCTTACATAAATGTTCTTTCTCACAAATTTCCCCCGGTTGCAGGATTTAATCCAGGTCATACATTGCATTTAGTTGTCAGATTTCCTTAGCTTCATTAAATCTGGAATTGATTCTCAGACTTCCTTTATCTTTCATTACCTAGATATCTTTTAAGAGTACAGGCCAGCTATTTTGTAGAATACATCAATTTGACTTGGTCTGATATTTCTTCATGATTAGATTCAGGCTATGCACTTTTCCCCCAAGCAATACCATGGCAATGATTGTCACTTCATTGGGAGGCCTGGGGTATCTTTTTGTCCCATTACTGGACAGGTTGCTTCCTAGTTTTTGACTGTTTTGCATACAGATGCTGATGTTAGCTTTGATTACTTGATAAAGATGGTATCTGCAAGTTTCTTCCACTGCAGAGTTACTATTTTTACCTGTGTTATTATTAAGCATGTATTATTTTTCTTTTAAATTGTGTGTATCTCTTTATCTTAGGCTTTTCCCTTAAAGCAGCATTTATTTAGATTTTTACTCAGTCTTAGTGTTGTTATTAAATTGGGGTGCAGTATAATAAAAATGCATAAATTGAAATGCATTAATACATTATCTTATTTCTGTAATTGACATGTTTATATATGTATATAAAAACTCCAGCTGCTTACCATTCTACTCATACCACTGTGCTTGAATAGACCTCCTGAAATATGACTCCTTAAAGAAGGATGTTTAGAGTTGTGCAAAGCAGAATGGTGCTCAGCAATGAATAAATGAACAAATAGACATCTATTTTTCGAAAGTTTGTTATCTCTAGATGTAGTGCTACAGACATGAGGTGATCTTGCTTTATCCAGTATTCCCTTCTTTTGTAACAACTGATTCCAGGATCATATGACTTCCTTTTCCCATCATGTTGACCATTCCAGCTGCTTCAGACACTTTCTCTTTATTAAGTTCAAAGTTCTCTTCAGGTAACAAATACACTATGGAGTCCCAGCCAAGGAGGCAGAGGGTGTCTGCTAGCCAGTACTTAGTTTCTCTAATCTCAAATTCCTAAATGTATCCTGACCTCAAATGTCCTGAGTGGATAATAATATTACTGTGAAGAGAATTAAGCATGAGAAGTCAGTTCTACTGAATCGATACTTTTCTTTAAGGTTTTCTAGTTTCAGTTTTTATTTGCTTACAGTTCATTTTACAGTTTGATTATTTTAAGCTTTATTTTAAAGCTTATGATTTTACTGGTTTACAGTGTTTTTAAAGTAAAGTTTATATTCTTTAATGAGACAATTTTAAGAGCATAATTCGGAGAGTTTTGAAAATGCATCCCTAGAAACCCACCCACATATTAAGCTCACACCTAAATTCATATTAACCTAAGAACAATTCCTAAACACTGGGAAGTTCCCTTTTACCAATCCCCAGTCAATTTCTACCTGCTTACCCTGAGGAAATATTTACCTGGTTTTTTGTTGTTCACCATACATTAGTGATGTTTTTGGTTAGGGAATGTCATATACATACAATGCACACCAGTATGTGCCTGGCACCTCATGCTTAATATAATAATTTTTGGATTCATCCATAATGTTTTTATATCTGCACTTTATCTTTTTTAACTGCCTAGTAATACTGTCCTGAATAATCACACCATGGCTGGTTTATCCATTCTTTGATGGGTATCTAGGTTGCTTCCTAGTTTTAGACTGTTATGCATATAGATGCTGTGAACATTCTTTAGTGTTTCCTGGACATTCTTTTTCAATACTCATGATTGAATAGAATTGCTATGTCATAGATGGGTGTACGCTTAAACTGATAACCAGGAAAAAATCACTTACCACTTTCACAAATCTTTGTATCATTTTATATACCCACCAGTAATATATGAGAGTTCTAGTTGCACCACATCCTCTCCAATATTTGAATTGTCAGTGTTTTTATTTTTAGTCTTTCTGGTGGGATTATAGTGATAGGTCATTATCATTTCAACTTCCTGTTGACTGTGCTCATATGCTTGACTACTTTTTCATAGGCTTATTGGCCATTCATTAATTTTTTTGAAAGTGTCTCTTCAAGGTTTGTCTGTGCTTTTTAATTGATACGTTGTTATAATTTGGGGGGAAATATTTTCCCAGCCTAGGGCAAAATACCTTTGAAACTGAAATCAGTCAAAAGGAGAAATAAAGTGGGAGAAACCCATTTATTGCTTACAAGCAGTTGTCCACTTCTGCTGGCCCGGGTCTCTCATGACCCATCTGCAAAAAAAGGGGCCCCACCCAACTTCTTCGGTCCAGATATGCCGCCCCTCTCCCTTGTAATCACCTACTGATATGGAGATGGACTAGTCTCCACCCCTTGGAAACACCTACTGATATGGAGATGCACTAAGGCCAAGTGAGAGATTCTGGAAATATTGTAGTTTTACTCACAATTGTCTTCTTATCATTTAATTGCAGTAATTCTCTATTCTTAATTTCAGTCCCTTGTCAGATATGTTTCACAGATATATTCATTTCCTTCAGGATGTCTTTTGCAGAGAAAACTTTTTTCATTTTGAATCAATTTTTATATTTAGAGTTGTTGCTTTCTGTTTCCTAAGAAATCTTTGCTTTTCCTCACAATACAAAGATATCCTGTATTTTCTTATACCAGATTTAGGGTTTTGGTTTTCATATTTAGATTTAAAATATATATCAAATTAATGTTTTACTGTTTTTCAGTGTACAAGTCTTTCACTTTTGTTAAATTAATTCCTAATTATTTTAGTTATTCTGATGCTATTCTAAGGAGAGTTGTTTTCTTAATTAATTAATTTCACTGATATGGTATATTACACTAGTAGATTTTCTGATATTACCAATCTTGGATTCCTGGGGTAGACCCTATCTGGTCGTAGTGTATAATCTTTTAATATGTTGCAGGAATTGACTCAAAATTCATGTTTTGCTCAGGGCTTTTGAGTCTATATTCACAGGGGACGTAAGTCTATAGTTTTGTTTTATTGTGATCTTTATCTGGTATTGGTATCAGAGTAGTATTGGCTTCATAAAATGTGTTGAGATATGTTCCTTTTTCCTCTTTCCTTTTCTTTTCCTCTCTCTCTTCTTTTGTTTGGAAGAGTTTGAAAACAAATTTGGTTAAATCCTCTTTACTCATTCAGTAGAATTCACCAGTGAAGTCATTTGCATCTGGACTTTCCTTTGTGGGAAAAATTTTCACTTAATTCAATTTCTTTACTTGTTAAAGGTTTATTCAGATTTTAAATTTATTCCTTATTTAGTTTTGATAATTTGTATCTTTCTACCTAGGCTGTATCATTCTAGCTAAATTTTCTAGGCTATTGAACTTTTTGGCCCATATTATTCATAGTATGCTCTTAAAATCCTCATTTCTCTAAGGTCAGTGATACTCTCTTTTTCATTCCTAATTTTAGTAATTTAAGGCTTTCCCTTGTTTTCTTCAATCTAGCTAAGGGATGGCCAATTTTGTTGATCTTCTCAAAGAAACAACTTTTTGTTTTGCTTTTATAGTCTATTTGCACTCTAATCTTTTGTTCTTATTTCTTTCCTTTGCTTGCTATGTATTTAGTGTGCGCTTTTTCTAAATAGAAAGGTGGAAGGTTAGGTTATTCATATGAAATCTTTCTTTTTTTTATAGGTCTCTGTAGTTTAAATTCCCGCCTATGGACAACTTTTACTGCATCTCATAAATTTTTGTATGTTATATTTTTATTTTCATTTATTTCCGTATAGTTTCTAACTTACTTGGAATTTGTTCTTTGACCATTGCTTATTAAGGAGTGTGTTATTTAATTCCTATACTTTTGTGCATTTCCTATATTTTCCTTTTGTTGTTAATTTCTAATTTCATTCCTTGAGATCAGAAAACATACTTCATATGATTTTATTCCTCTTAAACTTAGTGAAACTTACTTTATGGCCTAAAATATGGCCTCTCCAAGAGAATTTTCCATGTACATATGAGAAAAATATGTTTTATGATGTTGGGTAGACTTTCCTATAGACATCTTTTAGGTCTAGTTTTGTTATTATGTTATTCAAGTCTGCTATTTCCTTGATGATCTTCTGCCTAATTATTCTATCCATTATTGAAAAAAAGGATATTCCTTTTTATTTTCAGATATTTTTTTACTGGATCCAGAATTCTGAATTCTCAGATTTATTTTCCTTTCTGTATTTTAAAGATTATCCATTGCCTTTGGACTTTCATTGTTTCTGATAAGAAGTTCATGTAATTTTTTCTATTAATATAATTTGATGATTTTCTTCTAACCATGTTCAGGATTATCTTTTATTTTTTTGTCTTAAGTAGCTTGACTATGATGGGCCTAATCTTTGTTCTTTATTGTTTGTGTTTGCTGAAGACAAATTTGAAGGTTTATTTTTCCACCTAATTTTGCAAACATTTTGGGACTTATTTCATCATCATTATTTCTTGTTACTTCTTTCTATAGCTTTTCTGTCCTCATGGGACTCCAGTTATATATATGCTAAATCATTTGGTATTATTCCATATTCATCTGAGGCTCTGTTAAGCTTTTTCTATCTTTTCACTTGATGTTTTCACATGTTTTTTTCTTCATATTTCAGATCTATAGATTTCTACAGATAAGCTTGAAGTTCACTATTTCATTTCTCTGGTATCTCCTATGTGCATTAAAAATAATCCAGTAAATTGTGCATTTAGGATATTTTATTCTTTTTAGTTCTAGAATTTCATTTGGTTATTTTCAACTATTTCTTTGCTATGATTACCTATTTATTCATTATGACCATGTTTTTCTTTAAATTCAGGATTTAAATCTACTTTTTTTTTCTTATTCATATTTTCCTGTTTCTTTGCCTATGTAATGTTCAAAAATTGGTGGTGTGGGATTCTGTTTATTGTGTAGAAACTCAGGATCATGTTAACTTTGGCAACTCTTTTATTTTGATCTAGGGAGATAATTTGCTTGATACAAGTTCTGTATTCTTGCTTTTCTGCTAAGAATCTGAAATATCTGCTCCATTCTTTCAGTCTTTACAAGGCTTCATAGACTTTCTCTTTCATTGTTCATTGCTTTTTGTTTCCTATATATTTTGAGATTTGATAATGTGAACAGTGTGTTCAAGTAGTCTTCAGATTAGACACACACAAATTACTGTCCAGTACTGGTCCAGGAAGGAAAAGAAAGAGGAAAAGATACTAGATTTCTAACATTTATGGATTTTTTAAAAAAGATTAGCTCTCTCAATTGAAAAACAAGGGTCAACACATCAGAATTTCTCACTTCATGCTTTGTTCTAGAGGAAGAAGGAAGAAAGAATATAAGAATATATAGGAATAAATCCTACTTATAGAATATTTCCTGTGAAAACTGTCCTTTGCATAGGAAAGGTTTAATCCTGCTAGGCTGTGACACCTTTGTTTTATGTCAGGGCCAACATACTCTACCTGATAACTTACAATTCTGGTTCCTTGATCCCAATTTCATATCTACTAAGCCCCAAATCTCAAACTCTAGTTTTTTGCAAGTTTTGAATCTATACCTCCTTAAGTAATTCCTACCATTCTCCTTTCTCAAGTTTTTATTCCATTTCTAAAATCTATCCAGTTGACTGGAAGGAAATTCCTTCATCTTGATTCAAATAGAACCCACTTCCTAGAGGTAACTCATGTGCTCTGCACCCCTTTTCCAAACTTTGCATTTGCTATGATAAAATAAAGTTGTCTTTACAGATTTGACTCTTGTCCCCTCCTTCGAAAACATTTTCCCCTGAAGACATCAGCTAGCCTTGGCTCACTTTGTCTCTCCTTCCAGGGGTGATCAGCTTATGTGCCATATTACTATGAGCAAATTGTGGGTCTATCAGTGTCATCGTCATTAAACAACTATTATCATTATCATTAAGCCACAAAGGACTTAAACCCTATGTCCAAGAAAAAATACTGACAAAACAATACTGACAAAACAAAGCCTTAGATAATTGATAATTTAGGTCACATGAACTCTATGTTCTGTAGTAATTCAGAGGAATTGGAGTTTGTGGAAATTTTAATCAGTCAGAGATTATGTGGAGAAACTGAGGTTTTTAAACTGACTTCCAAATAAAATTTTTTGTTGCAAATAAAGGGAGGCAAATGACCACAAACAGTGTGATCCAACAAGGTTTTTGAACCCAGGACTAACCTTCACAGGCAATGATTAGGAGCAATTACCTGGGAGTTATGTTTGATGACAGATATGTTTGATAAGCGGCCAACTCTGAAACAGGAGAGAGGAGGAAGGTCAGTGAGGAGACTAACTGCAATTCAGGGAAGTCTATTAAGGTGTTGTACTAAAAAAATGACAGTGTAAATATAAAATGTTATGTGAATATGCAACAATTTAAAGGATAAATCAATAAACTTTCATGACTGTATGAATACAGAAAATAAAGGAAAATGATGATTCAAAATGACACTAGCATTTATAGCTCAGGAAATGGTAATAGCTCCTGATAAAACACAGTAATTAGGATGAGAGGTCTTTTGTGGATGGGCATATGTAGAGAGTTCATTTGTGGATATGATGCTTTTAAGAAATTTGAATTGAAGTGACTGACTGACATTTTGAGTCCTTGGTGCTTGAATAAAAAGATGATATTGGAAATAAGGATTTGGTATTCTTCAAGATACTAGGTGAATACATGAGCAAGGAATATGTCTCAATGAAGAAAATTTGGAAATTAGCAGAGGTTAAATAATGAATTTTGAAGACTACCCATGTTTAGAGGGTGGGGGAGAAAGATGGGCTAGGAAAGGAATGGGAGACTTGATAATTCTGGTAGCTACCACTAGTGAGCCAATATGTTATCATTTGCCAGAACATAAATAATGAGTGAACCTTTAAAAAATTCTTAACAATTCATGCTGACCTTAGTTAATAATACTGTATTGCATATTTGAAAATTGCTAAGAGAAGAGGTCCTAAAAATTCTTATCCCTAGGGGAAAGATATTTGTGTGGTATAGCTGCTAACTAGACTGATGGTGGTGATTATTTTGCAATATATACAAATATGGAATCACTATGTCTTGCATAGGAAACTAATATATAGTGTGTCAATTATACCTCAATTAGAAAAGAAACCAAATAAACAAAACCAATGCCTGCTGGTTTCAGATGAAGAAGTCCTAAGCATAAAGACTGGGCTACTGTGACCCAAGGGGCACACGTTCTAAGCAGAAAGGTCTAGCCTAGGGAATCACCCTGTTTTCTTTATTGAGCCATTTAGGTATAATCTGGATTAATATTAGAGCCTCAAATTGTGGTAGACAAGTAGCCGTATGTACCTGGCATCTTTTTATTTCTCCCTAATCTGGTCCTTTATTTCCTTCCCTAGAATTGTTACATATTTTGAGGTTATTCTGGTTTGGTTTTGCTTTATTATGGTTTTACCTATACCTCTTTTACAACCTAATATATTTTTTTGCCATTTGGAAAAGGATAAAAGCAAACAAATCATCAAACACATTTTCAATGACTTACTTCAGAACAATAGCATTCATGTTAAGATATCTTTTATGTGCTTATAATGGACAAAAAAAAAAAAAAACTATGAAACAGTGGTTCTTTGAAAACAACTCAGTTGCTCTTTCCAAAATGAGTGCTTGAGTAGGAGCAAAGTCTGTTGGACAGCTAGTTTGGGGGGAAGGATGAAGAAAGGAGGAACCTCGGTAGCCCAAATGCACAGAGCGGAGCTAAAGCATAACATAGAGGCCCTCCTCCGAGGCACAGAGTGATAGGAACAACTGCATGTTTTGTCTGCATTTTGGATAATCAAATGCTGTTGGGTAGTTAAAAGGTTCTGTCTCATTAAAGCATGAGTGTTAGGTAATATCTGATTCAGATTTTTAAAAGTCTGTTTCCTCTTTCTTTTATGTTGGCCAGGGGAAATAAGTAAACTGAATTTTGTAAATAGTCAGATATAATCGATCAAGAGAGGAGCAAGAATGCTGGTTGTGGGTCTTCTTTGTGCGAAGTCCACAGATACAGCTAGGAAATTGTTTTTTTATCATCTTTATTGAGATATAATTGACATATAATACAGTTCATCCATTTAAAGGACACAATTCAATGGCTTTCAGTATATTCATAGAGTCGTATCACCATGATAAATTTCAGAACATTCTCATCATCCTCCCAAGAAAAACCCCATGCTCCTTAGTCACTGTTGCCACTGGAATCCATGGCTGTCTCTTCCCATATGGGAATGTCCTACATTCAAATAGCAAATGTTTCTCCTATAAAGCTGTCCAAATTATATGATGCAGTTACAAGAAAAAAAATTCTTAAATACGTTGTTGACTGAAATGTAGTTGTCCATATCAAAGCAATATTATACCATTTCTCCTGAGTATATGGTGGCAATTTTTCATTCCAAGAGGAATTAGTTTTACTATTCTCTCCCTAGAGTTGTTAGCTTCTCTGGAGGAGTAAACCAGATGCTGAATTATAAAATCATGTCATGGACAAGCCCGTCAGCCTTTTGGTGCAAGCTCAGAGGTTGAAGAGTAAAGTTTACTGGAAAATTTCTAGCAGATATAAAACTCTCTATAATCATAGATTTATCCTGGAACTGATTGCTGTCTTTTACTCTAAGAGCCCCTGATGGTTAGGGCTTCTGCAGAAACTTCAGTACCTTTGTAATATCCCAGAGCTTTCTGAGCAGTTCCCTGCGCACACACAGGGGTCCAATAAAGGTTACCGCCTGACTGACAGCCTATCCCTGGATAACCAGACTGAGAGATTTGCAAAGTGTTTTAGTTTGTAGCTGCCACAGTGATCGAAGGAAAGCAGAAGGCAAGTTTTTCCTTTGAGGTGAGGTCAGCTTTCAGCTGCTATAAATTAGTCATGGATCACAATGGGAAAGGGGAACAAGGAAGTGTTGTGTAATGAGAAAGGGGGGAAGGCCCAAGGAACCTATATATTACTCATGACTCTATCTTCGTGGTCGTATGTTTTATTTAACAGATTAAATCAATGGAAGGTGCCAATGCACTGGGCAGCATTATCATCCATTAGTACAGATCTAGGACTAGACTTTGAGCCATAATTAATAGAGGCATTTAGATGAAACTTGTTTTGTGGCCAACACTCAGAAATTAAATATCTTTTATAGTGCATAATCATTTTGCTCTCCATAGTATTTTGAGTAAGTGTAATTAAACCACTGTTAAGTATCAGAAACACCCAAGGAAAGAGGAACTAATATGGTTGGGAAACAATGTGAGACAGATGAAAAATGAAGCTTAGCAGATAAGGAGTAATAATGTTACCTTCATTTTTTTATTACTATTTTTGTATGGACAAAAATTCACTTCTCTCATATCCTCTCCTCTCTGAGTTACAATGATGATTCAGAATTCTGATTGAAAAAAGACCCACATGAACTTTGTTCCTTAGATTTCTATGAAAGTAATAGAACACTAGGCACCTCATTTCTAAAGTGGTTCGATTGACGAAATCCTATATATAAATTTGGGTGTGGAAAAGTTAGCACTAATAACACTCTGGAAAATGTAATAAAAAAGATAATTCTTTACATTTTAGATTTTTGTAGCTTCTTTCTTTAAGAAATAAGTTTTTCTATTATTTCTTGACTACAGAGTTTTAATGAAAAATGCCACATCACCCATTATTTCTATAATTTGTTATCAGCAATGGCAATTTAAAAAATAGACTATTGTAAGAATTGAATGCCACCTTGCAACGTCTCCTTTCCTGTTCCTAGATTTCATTCTTACGCATTCTGATATTCCTGAACTAGCCTCCCATCTCCCTTTATCTAGGCTTCAATGCACATTAAAGCTTGAAATTTATAAACCATAATTATAAGGCATTTTGTGGAGGGCAGTTGACAAGCCCTACCCTCCCCATTAATCTGCCCTATCCACTGGCCCTATCATAAACAGAATATTTCCAAATTATTTGGATGAGAGTTCCTAGGTTTCACTCTGATAGACTTGACTAGAAAACTGATTAATGTGTGTGGGGTGTGAATAAATGCATAGATGTATCTCAACACTAAGCCTAAAAAAGTATGAAGTAACTAGGGCAAAATGAAAGAAACTGCAAAGAAGGAGACTTTTTTACTCCCCAAATTAACCTAGTAACTTAACTATGGAATCCCACTGCACTTTTTTTCTCTAGTTTTCTTAGCAGCTCTGACATATGTAACTACCTGTTTAATGCCTCTCTTGTCTTATAGAATATGATAGACTATAAATTCCATGAAGGCAGAGAACACTTTAGTCTTATTTCTCTTGTCCTTTGCTACATAAAACATATATATCTCCAGCATCTAGAATAGTGCTGGCTCACAAATAACACCAAAGGATATAGGTTGAATGAATACGTTAGTGGACTGTTTAATGTTTAATGTACGTAGAAGGCCAGGTGATGTCCTAACAGAAGGTAAACCTCTATGAGGCAAGGAGACTTAATGCCCTGGGTGTGTTCAGTACCTAAATCTTTGTGAATGCTCAATAAAAATTGACAGCAGCAGGTTGTAAGCCTCAGGGGAATGGCAAACAGCTGTCAGTAAAATGGATAACGGTCATATATTTAATCAATTTACATTACAAGTGGTTTAACTGAAGATCCATTCATTCACTGAACAAACAAATCTCTAGAATTAAATCTATGGATGGCATCATGCTTAGCACAAGTAGTTTAAAGCCTTATCAACCTTCTGACTTTCTATTTAAGAGTAAAGCAACCAAATACATTGTTCTCCCATATGAAGTTAGAAAATTTTTTTTTTGAGAGGGCATCTCTCATATTTATTGATTAAATGGTTGTTAACAATAAAATTCTGTATAGGGGGGTCAATGCTCAATGCACCATCATTAATCCATCTCAAGCCTAATTCTCGTCAGTCTCCAATCTTCTGAAGCATAACGAACACGTTCTTACATGGTGAACAAATTCTTACATAGTGAATAAGTTCTTACATGGTGAACAGTACAAGGGCAGTCATCACAGAAACTTTCGGTTTTGATCATGCATTATGAATTACAAATAATCAAGTCAAATATGAATATTCGTTTGATTTTTATACTTGATTTATATGTGGATCCCACATTTCTCCCTTTATTATTATTATTTTTTTTATTTTTAATAAAATGCTGAAGTGGTAGGTAGATGCAAGATAAAGGTAGAAAACATAGTTTAGGGTTGTAAGAGAGCAATTGTAGATGATCAGGTGTGTGCCTGTAGACTAAGTGTTAATCCAAGCTAGACAAGGGCAATAAAACATCCACAGATGCAGAAGATTTCTCTCAAAACAGGGGGGGGTAAGGTTCTGAGCCTCACCTCTGTTGATCCCCAATTTGTCACCTAATGGCTCCCCTGCGACTGTGCCTGTCTTAGGTTGTTCCTCCCTTGAGGAATCTTACCCGTCTCTGGCTAACCAGTCATCTTCCGGGGCCATACAGGGAGATGTAAAGTTGGTAAGTGAGAGAGAAGCAATATTGTTTGAAAAGGTTAGCTTTTTACTTCTTTGCAGATTTATGCCCTGTGGCTTCTATGCCCAGCATTTGTCTCGAGGTATCTTTAGCACCTGGAGGAATTATGATGCTCAGTAAATTCGATATGAGGCATGAATTCTATTTAAGGGTTGTAATTAGGAAGGAAGAAGAAAAGCTATAGAGGTAGCATATGGAAGAAAACATGGGAGGATTATTTCTTTGACATATCTTCTTGCAGAGTACCTTAAGCATGTATAGGTTTTAAACTACTAACTAACTTGCGCACACATATTAACATAATAGGAATACGGTGACATAAACTAAGCAAATCTAGAACTACCAGCCATCTCCAGTGAAGCCAAGAAAACCAGTTAGGCACCCTAGGCATTTGTGAGAATTTGTCTATGATATGTTGGATATTGTCCAACTACTTGAACAGTCTGAGAGAAATCAGACAAATTAAAGCAACCCATTTCTGGGATCTGTTCACATCCCATATGTTCTTTTAACCGTAGATAGTCTATAGTCGTAAGATTTTGGAGTGCTACAACTTGCACCCCTCCCAACTCCTGGTTGAGTTCCAACAGTACAGATCTACTCAAATTCATTGTCTCACTGTATGCACATGCCAGCCTAGACATCTCCTTCCTCATTCCAATGGCAAGTCCAGGAAACGGTGGGGTGGACGCAGCCACAACCGCAGCATCACCCGGATCCCTGTGGAGGCTTTTTGATGATCATCCCCCGGCACGAGTCCTCCAGAGAGTGCTGATGCCGGAAGCTCCTCCTCATATCGTATCTTAGTTCATTTTCTGGGTAGCCAAGCTAGGCCTTGATCTTCTGCATAAAAACAAACAGACCCTTTGCCGACACTTTGACATGCCCTCTATACCACTGTGTAGAACTCATTGGAGGTCAGCACACAGAAACTGCTTTATTTATTTATTTATTTATTTATTTCTTATTTTTTATTTTTATTAAGAGAAAGGAATATTATCAGAAAAGAGTACCTCCATAGCCGATCATCTGACATCCTTTAAGTGATCAAAATTAAGGATATTTAAAACATGTGTTAATCTTTGATTTACCAATAGTTTTATCCTATCAAGAAGTAATCTCCCTTTTCTTTCTTTCTTTCTTTTTTTCCTTTTTTTTTTCATTCTTTAATCTATACTTACATGAAGAATACTATGTTTACTATGCTCTCCCCTATACCAAGCCCCCCTAAAAACCACATTACAGTCACTGTGTATCAGCATAGCAAAATGTTGTAGAATCACTACTTGTCCTCTCTGTGTTGTACAGCCCTCCCTCCCCTTTCTCCCTCCCCCCCCATGCATGCTTATCTTAATACCCCCTTTCTTCTTCCCCCCCTTATCCCTCCCTGCCCACCCATTCTCCCCAGTTCCTATCCCTTTGGTACCTGTTAGTCCATTTTTGGATTCTGTAATTCCGCTGCTGTTTTGTTCCTTCATCTTATACTCCTCAGATGGAGTGAAATCATTTGGTATTTCTCTTTCTCCACTTGGCTTATTTCACTGAGCATAATACTCTTCAGCTCCATCCATGCTGCTGCAAATGGTAGGATTTGCCCTCTTCTTATAGCTGAGTAGTATTCCATTGTGTATATGTACCACATCTTCTTTATCCATTCATCTACTGATGGACATTCAGGTTGCTTCCAATTTTTTGGCTATTGTAAATAGTGCTGCGATAAACATAGGGGTGCATCTGTCTTTCTCAAACTTGATTGCTTCATTCTTAGGGTAAATTCCTAGGAGTGGAATTCCTGGGTCAAATGGTAGGTCTGTTTTGAGCATTTTGATGAACCTCCATACTGTTTTCCACAATGGTTGGACTAATTTACATTCCCACCAGCAGTGTAGGAGGGTTCCCCTTTCTCCACAGCCTCGCCAACATTTGTTGTTGTTTGTCTTTTGGATGGCAGCCATCCTTACTGGTGTGAGGTGATACCTCATTGTAGTTTTAATTTGTATTTCTCTGATAATTAGTGATGTGGAGCATCCTTTCATCAAATACAGTGTCTGTTGGCCATCTGTATTTTTTTTTTAGAGAACTGTCTGTTCAGTTCCTCTGCCCATTTTTTAATTGGGTTATTTGTTTTTTGTTTGTTGAGGTGTGTGAGCTCTTTATATATTCTGGACGTCATGCCTTTATCAGATCTGTCATTTTCAAATATATTCTTCCATACTGTAGGGTTCCTTTTTGTTCTATTGATGGTGTCTTTTGCTGTTCAGAAGCTTTTCAGCTTAATGTAGTCCCACTTGCTCATTTCTGCTGTTGTTTTCCTTGCATGGGGAGATATGTTCAAGAAGAGGTCACTCATGTTTATGTCTAAGAGGTTTTGCCTATGTTTTTTTCCAAGAGTTTAATGTTTTCATGACTTACATTCAGGTCTTTGATCCATTTTGAGTTTACCTTTGTGTATGGGGTTAGACAATGGTCCAGTTTCATTCTCCTACATGTAGCTGTCCAGTTTTGCCAGCACCATCTGTTGAAGAGACTGTCATTTTGCTGTTGTATGCCCATGGCTCCTTTATCAAATATTAATTGACCATATATGTTTGGGTTAATTTCTGGGGTCTCTAATCTGTTCCACTGGTCTGTGGCTCTGTTCTTGTGCCAGTACCAAATTGTCTTGATTACTATGGCTTTGTAGTAGAGCTTGAAGTTGGGGAGTGAGATCCGCCCTACTTTATTCTTCTTTCTAAGGATTGCTTTGGCTATTCAGGGTCTTTGGTGTTTCCATATAAATTTTTGAATTATTTGTTCCAGTTCATTGAAGAATGTTGCTGGTAATTTGAGAGGGATTGCATCAAATCTGTATATTGCTTTGGGCAGGATGGCCATTTTGACGATATTAATTCTTCCTAGCCATGAGCATGGGATGAGTTTCCATTTGTTAGTTTCCCCTTTAATTTCTCTTAAGAGTGACTTGTAGTTTTCAGGGTATAGGTCTTTCACTTCTTTGGTTAGGTTTATTCCTAGGTATTTTATTCTTTTTGATGCAATTGTGAATGGAATTGTTTTCCTGATTTCTCTTTCTATTGGTTCATTGTTAGTGTATAGGAAAGCTACAGATTTCTGTGTGTTAATTTTGTATCCTGCAACTTTGCTGTATTCTGATATCAGTTCTAGTAGTTTTGGTGTGGAGTCTTTAGGGCTTTTTATGTACAGTATCATATCATCTGCAAATAGTGACAGTTTAACTTCTTCTTTACCAATCTGGATTCCTTGTATTTCTTTGTTTTGTCTGATTGCCATGGCTAGGACCTCCAGTACTATGTTAAATAACAGTGGGGAGAGTGGGCATCCCTGTCTGGTTCCCGGTCTCAGAGGAAATGCTTTCAGCTTCTCGCTGTTCAGTATAATGTTGGCTGTGGGTTTATCATAAATGGCCTTTATTATGTTGAGGTACTTGCCCTCTATTCCCATTTTGCTGAGAGTTGTTATCATGAATGGATGTTGAATTTTTTCAAATGCTTTTTCAGCATCTATGGAGATGATCATGTGGTTTTTGTCTTTCTTTTTGTTGATGTGGTGGATGGTGTTGATGGATTTTCGAATGTTGTACCATCCTTGCATCCCAGGGATGAATTCCACTTTGTCATGGTGTATGATCCTTTTGATATACTGTTGATTCTGTTTGCAAATATTTTATTGTATATTTTTGCATCCACATTCATCAGGGATATTGGTCTGTAATTTTCTTTTTTGGTGGGGTCTTTGCCTGGTTTTGATATTAGGGTGATGTTGGTTTCATAGAATGAGTTTGAGAGTATTCCCTCCTCTTCTATTTTTTGGAAAACTTTAAGCAGAATGGGTATTATGTCTTCTCTGTGTGTCTGATAAAATTCCGAGGTAAATCCGTCCGGCCCCCGGGTTTTGTTCTTGGGTAGTTTTTTGATTACCATTTCAATTTCTTTGCTCGTAATTGGTTTGTTTAACTTTTGTGTTTCTTCCTTGGCCAGTCTTGGGAGGTTGTATTTTTCTAGGAAGTTGTCATTTCTTCTAGGATTTCCAGCTTGTTGGCATATAGGTTTTCATAGTAGTCTCTAATAATTCTTTGTATTTCTGTGGAGTCTGTCGTGATTTTTCCATTCTCATTTCTGATTCTGTTGATTTCTGTTGATTCTCTTTTTCTCTTAATAAGTCTGGCTAGAGGCTTATATATTTTGTTTATTTTCTCAAAGAACCAACTCTTGGTTTCGGTGATTTTTGTTATTGTGTTCTTCTTCTCAATTTTGTTTATTTCTTCTCTGATCTTTATTATGTCCCTCCTTCTGCTGACTTTAGGCCTCATTTGTTCTTCTTTTTCCAGTTTCAATAATTGTGATGTTAGACTATTCATTTGGGATTGTTCTTCCTTCTTCAAGTGTGCCTGGATCGCTATATACTTTCCTCTTAAGACTGCTTTCACTGCATCCCACAGAAGTTGGGGCTTTGTGTTGTTGTTCTCATTTGTTTCTATATATTCCTTGATCTCTATTTTGATTTGTTCATTGATCCATTCATTGATTATTTAGAAGCATGTTTGTTAAGCCTCCATGTGTTTGTGAGCCTTTTTGTTTTCTTTGTAGAATTTATATTTCTAGTTTTATACCTTTGTGGTCTGAAAAATTGGTTGGTAGAATTTCAATATTTTGGAATTTACTGAGGCTCTTTTTGTGAGCTAGTATGTGGTCTATTCTGGAGAATGTTCCATGTGCACTTGAGAAGAATGTATATCCTGTTGCTTTTGGATGTAAAGTTCTATAGATGTCTATTAGGTCCACTTGTTCTAGTGTGTTGTTCAGTG
The DNA here is from genome assembly GCF_040802235.1 of Manis javanica. Taxonomy (NCBI): domain Eukaryota; kingdom Metazoa; phylum Chordata; class Mammalia; order Pholidota; family Manidae; genus Manis; species Manis javanica. Next base: position 11,867,446 of record NC_133167.1, on the reverse strand, counting down.
CCTGTGTGTCTTTACTTATTTTCTGCCCGGTGGATCTATCCTTCGGGGTGAGTGGTGTGTTGAAGTCTCCTAAAATGAATGCATTGCAGTCTATTTCCCCCTTTAGTTTTGTTAGTATTTGTTTCACATATGCTGGTGCTCCTGTGTTGGGTGCATATATATTTAGAATGGTTATATCCTCTTGTTGGACTGAGCCCTTTATCATTATGTAGTGTCCTTCTTTATCTCTTGTTACTTTCTTTGTTTTGAAGTCTCTTTTGTCTGATATTAGTACTGCAACCCCTGCTTTCTTTTCACTGTTGTTTGCTTGAAATATGTTTTTCCATCCCTTGACTTTTAGTCTGTGCCTGTTTTTGGGCTTGAGGTGAGTTTCTTGTATGCAGCATATAGATGGGTCTTGCTTTTTTATCCATTCTATTACTCTGTGTCTTTTGATTGGTGCATTAAGTCCATTTACATTTAGGGTGACTATTGAGAGATATGTACTTATTGCCATTGCAGGCTTTAGATTTGTGGTTACCAAAGGTTCAAGGTTAGCCTCTTTAGTATCTTACTGCCTAACTTAGCTTGCTTATTGAGCTGTTATATACACTGTCTGGAGATTCTTTTTTTCTCTCCCTTCTTATTCCTCCTCCTCCATTCTTTATATGTTTTGTGTTTTGTTCTGTGCTCTTTTTAGGAGTGCTCCCATCTAGAGCAGTCCCTGTAGGATGCCCTGTAGAGGTGGTTTGTGGGAAGCAAATTCCCTCAGCTTTTGCTTGTCTGAGATTGTTTAATCCCGCCATCATATTTAAATGATAGTCGTGCTGGATACAGTATCCTTGGTTCAAGGCCCTTCTGTTTCATTGCATTAAATATATCATTCCATTCTCTTCTGGCCTGTAGGGTTTCTGTCGAGAAGTCTGATGTTAGCCTGATGGGTTTTCCTTTATAAGTGACTTTTTTCTCTCTAGCTGCCTTTAAAACTCTTTCCTTGTCCTTGATCTTTGCCATTTTAATTATTATGTGTCTTGGTGTTGTCCTCCTTGGATCCTTTCTGTTTGGGGTTCTGTGTATTTCCGTGGTCTGTTTGATTATTTCCTCCCCCAAGTTCGGAGAAGTTTTCAGCAATTATTTCTTCAAAGAGACTTTCTATCCCTTTTCCTCTTTCTTCTTCTGGTACCCCTATAATACAAATATTATTCCTTTTGGATTGGTCACATAATTCTCTTAGTGTTGTTTCATTCCTGGAGATCCTTTTATCTCTCTCTATGTCAGCTTCTATATGTTCCTGTTCTCTGGTTTCTATTCCTTCAATGGTTTCTTGCATCTTATCCATTCTGCTTATGAATCCTTCCAGGGTTTGTTTCACTTCTGTGATCTCCTTCCTGACATCTGTGATCTCCCTCTGGACTTCATCCCATTGCTCTTGCATTTTTCTCTGCATCTCATCCCATTGCTCTTGCATTTTTCTCTGCATCTCTGTCAGCATGTTCATGATTTTTATTTTGAATTCTTTGTCAGGAAGACTGGTTAGGTCTGTCTCCTTCTCAGGTGTTGTCTCTGTGATCTTTGTCTGCCTGTAGTTTTGCCTTTTCATGGTGACAGAGATAGTTTGCAGAGCTGGTACGAGTGACAGCTGGAAGAACTTTCCTTCTTGTTGGTTTGTGGCCTTCCTCTCCCCCTTCACGAGGCGCTGGGTTCTTGCAGGTGTGGATGTGGTCTGGATGTTGTCCTGTGTCCTCTGGTCTCTATTTTAAGAAGAGTTGTCTTTGTTATATTTTCATAGATACATGTGGTTTTGGGAGGAGATTTCCACTGCTCTACTCACGCCACCATCCTGGCCCCGCCTCCTAGAAAAAATTTTTAAGCCTTTTATAATTTCTTGAGGTGAACGTAACTCTATTTTTTGTGCCATCTGCATTCAGATGTTTGTTAATATTTATAGAAGGGAATTGTTACTCAGGTTTTAATGCTAATTAACTGCAAAATTACATGTCATCATTACTAATAACCATGTTAATTATATTTACTAAGTCAAGAAAATGTACTGAAATGATTTAGAAATTTTTTTAATAGCAAAGTTAAAGCTTAAAATTCTAACAAAGGCTTTGTTATTTCTAAAATAACTAGAAAAGTGGTAAACATATAAATATAGAATTAGACATGTTTTGAACAGCAAGGCTTTTTAAGAAAGTCTTATTGATTAATTATAACTAGAAAATCACAGAAAAATAATGTTATCCTGAATACCTCAGTCAGTCCTGTTTTCCCCATATAATACATTTTGTATTATCTCGTTTTAGAAAAGAGTGAACTTTATTTTACGGACAATAAATTTCATCTCAGGGATGGATTAGAAATTCATAGCAAAATTCAGATATCCATCCATGTTTTGTGGAATTTCTGCTTACATGTCTATTTATTTCAATTGAAGGAAATGAACTGAAGATTTGCAAGACATAAAAATTGGAACTGGATAGAAAATTCCTTACCTTATCAGTCCAGTTATCAATATTGACATGAATCAATCATGTTAATCCCCAACTTAAATTCTATGCTGCTTCCAACTCGTACTCAATTGCCTACAGAGCAAAATTCAAACTCTTCACAAGGCATTCATGATCTAATCTTTTGTATTTTACTTTTATCTTCTGCTATTTCCACCCATCCCCACCACCAGTGTATTTTAGTCCAACCACACTTGCCTATTCTTCAGCAGAAGAAAGTGGTTCGCCCTCAAATATCTTTGCACAAATACAGAAATCCCTTTGACAAGCCTCTCCCCATTCTCCATTATCAAATTCTTATTTAAAAACTCAATTAAAATGTCATTTCTTCTTTGAGTTTATCACCTAGTTCACTCTCTCCTCTAGGCTGCAGGCTCATTTTACGTTTCTCATTTTGGTTTAACCTAAATTATACTTCTGTATACCTTACAGAAGGTAGACTCCCTTAAATCAGGTGTCATGTCTTACAAGTATTTAAAAAAGTCCAGTGCCCAGTGCATTGCCCATTAGAGCTTCACTCCATCCTAGATATTATAATGATTAACTTCCAACTATGTAGTGATCTCAAGGGGGAAGGGACTCAGAATTTTCCTCAACTGATACAAAGTCACATTACTAATACTAACCTTAAAGAATCCAAAAAAATTCTTCACTGCTTGGCTTATTTCACTTAGCATAATACCCTAGGTCCATCCATGTTGTCACAAATGGCAGGATTTCTTTCTTTTTTATGACATGACAAATACCATAGGATTTCATTTATTTGTGGAATCTAAAAACAAAACAAAACCAATGAACAAAACAGCAGTAGATTCAAAGACACTGAGAAGACACTGGTGGTTACCATGGGGAGGGGCTAGGGTGGGAGGGTGGGGACCATGAAGGGGATAAAGGGGCACAAAATTTTCAATCATAATGTAAGTTGGTCCTGGGGATGGTAGTACACTATGGAGAATATATTCAAGAATTCAGTGACATCTTTCTATGTTAACAAATAGTAACTGCACTAGTTGGAGTAAGGATTTAATAATGTGGGTAACTGGTAAACCACTGTGTGTGGTATACTAGATAAAATATAAGACTGTATATCAATTGTACTTCAATAAAAAATATTATTTACCTGACTGTTTCTAATATGCTAACTAAATGTCTTTTTCTTCATCTGGAATATAACAGCAAGAGTGGCCTAACCTATTTTTTCCCAATTTGCTGCATTCTGCTGTCAGTTGCACCTTTCAAGGCAGAGATTGCCACATCTGCTATCTTGTATCAGCAGTTCCCTAAAAAGAGGGTTGACTTTGATACCATTATAGTAACACGTAAGGTTTTTGTTTAATATCATTACCAACTGTCTGAAAGAAATGTTAATTAAATTCAGTAATTGATGCTAAATTGGCTGGCTTTGAATTCACAAGTGAGGGTGAAGAGGTAAAATAAAATGATCTAAAGAGGTTAGAAATATGGCCAGGATAGAAAAAAATAAAAACCTCATATCGGAAACATGCAAGTTAATACCTGCAGGGAAATTGAGCAGAAACTCAGCTATTCTGCCTGGGTGGAAATAGAGTGTATGTTGCTAACTCTTTGAGGTGTCATGCAAATACAAAGACACCATTAATTTTCAATGAAAGAATGATGTCTTCTATTAATGCACAATGTTTTTAAAATCAGATCTCAGAACACATAATACACTCTAGGACATATCATTGTTTGAGGTAAGTAAATGGAAAATGGTATTAAACCTGGTTTATAGACTGGGAACACTTTTAAAGAACTATACAATTTGCTCAAGGTCACTGGGAGAGCTATTGATTTCTATTTTTAACAGATAATTACTAAGATTGAGTTTAAATATATCCACTAATTGCAATTACACATTTGCCTCACTCACTTCCTCCATTTACCTAGTATTCTATTTAGAAGTATTTATATTTCTAAGATCTACTTGACATTTAACATCACTATGACTTAATCTACCCCTTCCGACTTGTTGCTGAACATTCCTAAACTGGCAATTCATTTCACAAAGACCTGGAGACAAAGGAATTGAAGAAAGTGCTGGGGTTGAGCACTCGGTACTAGAGGATATATTATGTCCTTGATCACGAGAAGTACTGGTTATTCCCAGTGAGGGAACAGCACCCTACCACTCACACCATTGAAAATCACTGGACCATTAAGAAATGCTTAAATGCAATGGGAAGGATAAAAAGAAACTGCCGGCTTGAGTTGCCTCATAGACATACACGTGTGCCTTGTATACAAGCGGTTTTACTGGGGTTGAGGGGAGATTGTCTCTGGGAAGAACATGCGGGATATTGCAGGTAGGGGCTGGGTCAAGCCAAGTGATAGCATGGAGCACTCCATGAATAAATCAAGCCAGAGAGAACAGAGGAGAGAGCGTAACCATGAACACAGCCCAAGGTTGGGGAGTGGGAAGGGACAAGATCCTTCCTCCAGAGGAAGGCGCAAGCAATGGATAGACTGTCAGAGCCCTCGAAGGAGAGAGAACAGATGGGGACTGAGTGACGCAGGTGATGCTGAGCCGTGCCGGAAGCGTGGTCCAGAGGCCTTCGTTGAAAGGTGCGGGAACAGGAGGATAGTGGAAAGAGGACAAAGTTCTTTCCGTGAAATTTTTTCAGAGTTCCCGTAAGTTCCAAATGGAAAATATCCTATGTGTTAGATACGATCATGAAGAAAGGGATTAAATTTAATCATGGGCAATAATTTTCTATTCCCAGAATTCTTTAGAGATGGTGAGACCACTTGGATCTTTTTGATCTCCCAAGTAACAGCACACCTCCCATTATTCCCCATTGGACCTTTAATACGATGTCATATTTTTTGCAGTGTTTTACAGCCTGTAATGGTGCAGTTCATTTATTCATTTTTGCCTTCCCCATTTACAAGGGAATGTAATTCCTGCAAAAGCAGCGCACTCAGTCATTTGTTCACTACTGCATCCCCAGTGATTCGCACAGAGCTAGTGCTAAATACTCAATATGTATATATGTTGAAAGAATGAATAAATATTTAATGCATATATATGTATACACAATTTACATACGGGAGTAGGTTAAATGCAGTGCTATTCTTCCCTTTCTGAATGTGTAGAATACTAAGGGGAAATTTTTTTTCCTCTATAATCAACTCACAAAATGGTTCAGTTCTATTCTTTCTTTGTTTTACCTCTGACAATGTCCTTCTTTTTACATGCAAGCATTTTTAAGTAGGTGGGGGAAGTATTTATATTTCCATAATTTTTTATTCTTTGACCTCAACTAAATGTCAGGGAAGCTTGATTGATGAGGTAAAGTCTGGAATCTGAGGCAGAAAGTAATGAGATTACAGGTGCTTGTTGTATTTACCAATCGTGTTAAAAAGTGTTACAAAACTCCCACTGCCCTTGTGTGGTTGGGCAGCAGGCAGAGCTTGGAAAAGACTCCCTAAGACTCCTGGTCACTCCACACGCATTGTCTCCTCCTGTCTGCTTCGCCTCTCCGCCTCCACACAACCAAAGAAGCAGCTGTCAAGTCATCAGCGATGGTCAACCTACCCTGGCATATTTGCTGCAGAAGAAATGTCTCCACTACTGGTCCTATTATTTCTTGCCTTTTTCTCTGGAGCATTTTGTAGTTGTCACCGTGTTTTAATGGGTGATACAGAGAATTCCAAAGTAACTATTTGAAAGTGTGGGTTGTGAGCATCTTTGTCTTGGACTGGTTTTGAGTCAGTTCACACTGTAGGGTTAAAATAAGAGAACTTGACCATTCCTACATTCATTGAACATCTGTTGCTTTCTAAGTGCCAAGCACTGTTCTAGGCATTACAGATACCATGAGCATACAGATATCATGAGCTCATGTTGCAAAAATTAAACAGAATTTCAGGGTAAAAAGAGAACCATAAAGCATGGGAGATCTCTGGGCAGGGTTTTCTGAATGGATGTGTTAACAATAGCCAAAAGTTGGATGAAATGCAATGCACAGAAAGAACTGGGGTGGTTAGCACACACTTGTTCCTGGAAAACAGTATGAAATGCTTGATATTTAGATTTCTTAGATACCCACAACTTTATAGTACAGCTACTTAATGACTAGTGAGTTCCAGTCTGTCCTATTTCTGATACAAAGGTAGTTGATCATATGCATGGCTAACCTATTGTGTAGAACATTTAGCCTAACAGAGACACACATGGTTTCACAATGAGTTTACTTAAAGAGACTACTTAGTCTCTCTACTTTATGCTTTTAATATTTCCAATATCTTTTCAGATACTTTTTTCAATTAAGCCTTTCCTTTACTTCCTGTTAATAGTGTAATGATATATTTATAATTGCTCTTTGCAGGCATACTATTAACAAGTATTACAGGGTGGGTTCAAAGGAAATAAAAACTTTATTAATAAAATAAGAGATTTTGCAAAATCATCAAACCAAACTCCCTTTTTATGTCTTGCCAACAATTATAACAACAACCTTGAGTAATTTAATTCTTAGTTTCTCCCTAGGGATGCACACACGCACACCTCCATCTGTAGAGTAGATTAGAGATTCACAGGCAACATTATTCCCATTAGAAGAAAAGAAGCTTTTAGTAATATATACAAGGATATTAACTTGTCTGTGCCTAAGTTACTTCCTTCCAAATACAGCCTAAGAAAAACTTCATTCATCTGAATGTGGTGCAGAGTGACATCCCACAGGAAGCTGTGTGAGGAGCTAGCAATGAGGCCACACATCTCCCAGTGCATCCCCCTCAAATTTGGAGGTTCCATTACTTCCCTGCACATGCTCAGAGTTTTATTCATCCTGTCATGTACTTGGCTAATAGCAAAACCATGCAGCTCGGGTAATTCTCCTATTCAAGTAAGGTAGGTGTGGTGGGTAGAAAACCAACATTAAATAATGACTATATATTCTGTTAATACTATGCCAGTTTTACAAATGAGGGAACAAGTTCAGAGCCAGGACTGGATGAGGGTCACTCAGCTAGTGGTAGAGTCAAGACTGCAATCAGCTGAATATATTAGTATATATAAATATATAGTGAATATATGTGTGTGTGTGTGTGTAAATATATAAATATATGCTATGTGTTACTATATATTATATATATTACTATATATCCCCAGAATATAGTTCCTCTGCTAACTTGCCATTTTTATTCTATAGTGGGGAAGAACTTACAAATTATTTTATTTAAAAATTGAAACATTAAAAAGGTACTTTAACAACTCCCCTGAGCAAAGAGTGGATTTTTTACTCCCTGAGGGTGGTTGTGGGAAACCTAAACCTTACCCCTCCCTCCAGGACTTGTAGTCCATAGCCTTCCTGCTCCACTTATCCTTTCCTCTATCAACTCTGAAAAGAATCTGATGTTAGCAATTTGCTCATATCCATCTCACTCTGCTGCTCCTCACAATGATGTCTGTGTTTCAGTCTATTTTTCTTAAGAAAAAATAAAAAGCTCAAAGTCTTTCCAAGAAATTCCACATGACATTGGAAGTTTGATGAACTTGAGGCCTCCTCTCACTCTAAATATTATGCCATATTGGTAATGAAAATAATAACCTATCTGAATTAATTTTTATGAAATAAAATAACATCACAAATGTTATTTCATCATCAAAAAGTTCTGTAATATTATACTTACCTGGCCTTACTTATCAAAGTACCAAAGCATGAGGGAAGATAATTATTAAGTAAAAAGAAACAAAGCCCCAAACCCCAAGTCAAAATGCTTTAAATGTAGTACGCATTCTTGGATTTTCATTCATTCACATTAATTGTGCAGACATGCATGAAACATGCACCATGTCCAAAGCTCTGGGGATTTATGCCAAGACGTGCTACTTGCACTGATGGAGCTCATGGTTCAGAGGGAGATGCTGTCACATAAACATAATTATCATGTGGTGTATTAAGGAAAATGTTGTAAGTATTGTTAACAACAATATATGGACATTCATTGTCTTTTACTTCTAAGCTTCCCAGACATTGTATTTTGTCTAGGAAATTGTCAGTAGAGCTTTATCAGGGAGTTTAGACCTTGGATATTTGGGGAAGCCAGAATCAACCATTTCCTCAATTTCCAAGTAGATTTTATTAAAGATTTTATCAATATTTGGGCAGAACTAAAAAGATTAAAAAGTAAGAAAGACTGCTTTTCTTTATTAGATGTGGGTGAGAGACAGGGAGAAAACACTGAAATTATACTGCTTTTCTTTATTAGATGTGGGTGAGAGACAGGGAGAAAACACTGAAATTATTGTCTAGATAATATCAAGGACTAAAACTGGCTAAGCTCAAGGAATGAGCCCTTATGGCAGGATCTGTATTAGTAGATTTTATTCTGCCTTGAGTAGGCAATCAATGAATTAAAGCTCATCGTTTTTTTGAACACATAGCCATCTGGTCAGTAGCTGTTGGTTAAGATAACTCATCAAATTCTGCTGCTTGATTTTTCTGGGATTCAAAGGTTTGCTGTGGTAATTGTTGCTCCAATAAACTGCCCTATATTAGGAATTGAAGGCTGGATCTTTATATTTTGATTATGTATTTCCTCACTGAAAGATACTGAAATGTGCTGACTTTAGTATGTATACCTCAGTGTCACAGGATTCCTATATCCCAGGAATATCAAGACCATTTAACTCATAAAATTTCACAGACTTCTCTTTAAATTTGAAAAGGAACTTCAAAAACATCACCTCCAGCCTCTTCATTTTTCAGATCAGAGAACAGAACCCCAATGAATCAAAACGAATTGCCACAGTCATTGGTGACAAATCCAGAAATACAACTCCATTGTGTTTCCGTTCAATCTTCTTTTCACTACAAATGCTGCCTCATTTGTAGCTTTTCAAGGGTAGTTTTGAATTTCTGGATTGATTGTCAGTGTCTAAAATAATGTGAAATAAAACCCTAATTGAAACAATGACAAAGCAATTGAATTTATTTTGAAATGCCATTCAGTAAAGCCAAGTTTAAAAAGGGTTTCAAAACTATCACATTCCAAAACATTTTTAGATGAGAAGAGAATAGGATCCTGGAAACATGGACCTTCTTTTTAAACAATTTGATATTAGTCTCCTAAGAAACCAATTTAGGCTATGAAGTTGATTCTCCAAGGACATGTTAAGAATACTGGGTTTGCCTTTCCTCATGACCTTTAGACTTACCGTTCCCCTCTGCTCACTGTCTGAAAACACTGGGTTGGAACCCTGTCTTTTATCTGGAAATTTTTGAAGAGAAAATGAATACGAAAGCATGAGATTTCTATACACCCTGACCACAAATCTCAAAAGAAAATTTTCTATGTTAGTCTTACTTCCTTAAAGTTTCATACAAGATTTTATAAGAATTTGGTTTTTTAATCATTGAAATACATATACTAGATACATCTATATGAGAAAAATCATTCTCATTTCTTAAGTATTCCTACATTTTATTTATATTGCAGACAGAGCTTCTATTAATTATTTGGTGTGCTTTTCATCCAGCATTTATTTCAGGTTATCTATTCATGTTTCCATACATCTCTCTTCATCTCTCTTAACAAAGTCTGTACCACCCTCTTCATAGAATTTTCATGTTTTTCTCCACTACTGACTTTTTAAAAATTTCATGTCCTTAAATATCATTCAATTATATGATTTTAAATTCGGCCTATTGATCTCTTTGGACGTATCATAATTAAATCATTTTTTTTCTTAGATATTTGGATTATTTTTTTGTGTATGATTTTGATATAACAAAAATCAGCACCTATTAAGCCCTTATAAGATAAATCAGTGCTAAGTTCTGTACATATATTAATTTATATTTACTCACTGAAACAATTTATGGTATAAGTATTCTAAGTTCTATTTTGCAAAAAAGGTCCAACAGCTTTCAGAAGCTAAATAACATTATCAAGGTCACACTTCTAGTAAAGGGAGGAATGCAAGACCTCAAAATCAAAAGACCATGTTCATAACCATGGTGTAATGCTACCCACATGGATATTTCTCTTTTAATTACTTTCAAGTCCTGTACCTACTTTTTCATTGACATAATTCTCTTCTGATTATTCATTTATTAAGAATATCATATATTGAATATTTATTTCTCTTAGACTTCTCATGTCATCTTGATTTCATGCTAAATCCAGAACTCAGGAACCTCACTTTGTTAAGACCTAATTAGTGAACACAGGTGACCTAACCACATGGGCCAGCACCCCACCCCTGCCACCAGTGTTCACAAGTACTTTTTCACTAGTTCATCTCAGGGCTTAAGAACTCTCTCACGTTCTGTCTCAATGGAGCTTAGTTCTGTCTCTCTCTCCCCTTTACAGTGTTCTTGAATAAAGTATTCCTTTCCTGTTTAACTCGGTACTTTGCAATTTTTCTTCGACAGTATGTGTACCCACACACACCCACACACCCACACACCCACACACACACACACACACACACACACAGCTTTGACATTTTTTTCACTTTAGTATTCATGCATCTGATTGCATTGGTTAGAATGTCTTAATGCCATTTTCATGGTATAATTCTCAATTTAAAATACTAAGTCTTTACTATTCTCATCACATCGGTTGGTAAATTATTATTTTTTTATGGTGTTCTGATCCAGGCTATATAAGATAGAAATTATATTTCTTATAATAGCTTAAGAAATTTCATCCGCAAATACATCTGCTCCCAATTATCAATTGAAAGCAATTCTCTATATGTTTAAAAAATCGATCTATGGTTATAGATATCTTTGTTTACCTGCCACTTGATAGAGTTGTCAATTTCGATAATATGAAAGTTCCCCAGATACCTGTTTACATAACATGGTAACTACTATTTGCTGATGACTTTAAAAAAAAGTTACCATTTTAACCTCAATTTTATGTATATGTATTTCTTAGTTGGTAATTTATTGTACCATCCCTGGGTTTGTCCATTTAACTGTTTGCATTGCATGTGTTTATGAGTTCTCTCCTCCCTTGCAAAGAACTAGCACTTATTTCTGCCTAACATTATCTTTTTAAAACATCTCCTTTATCCATTTTCCTAATTCTTGATTTATTTTCAGAGGGCTTCTTTAAATTGTCAATATTTGAGTACATTTTTAAAAGGATCCTATTTATTTGGCTTTTACTGGGATGCACCTTTAACTCACAGAGATTTACAAGATGTGGCTTCAATCAGTTTACACAAGAATGCTATTTTGATGTTATATTAAATCTGCACAATCCAATGGAAATTTGATACTGGCCTTTTTCCTTCAAATGTTACTTTTCTTTATAGAATTACTACTATAACCTCATATATTTAATGAAAACTATATTCTTTGTCTTATGTTGTGTCAACATGAAGCCTTTGTTTTGCACCATTTTAAAGTAATTTTATACTGAACAATTCATGTTTAAACAGTCTGGGGGCTAAACTGCATTAGTTCCACAAGACTTGACTGGATTTTTAAACTTCATAATATTGCACCTAAAGCTGAAATAGATAGTGCTAGAATTCAGAATGGAGTAGTAGAACATAATTAGCCTGTTTCAACTAATGTTTGAAAGAATATATTTGCTAATAAACAATGCCCCAAACCGAGAGAAATATTGTTTCCTCTTACTTCTTCTCTATTGTTTTTTTTACTTCAGTGTAACAATTACCATGGTTATTTTTTGTTATTAGTCTTTAACTGTTACTTCTTTAGTCCACTGGTGAAATTAGGGGCAATAAGAAAACAAATGTCTCCCTTAATGAGAGCGAGTAAATTTGCAGGAAACTTTCATTATGAAGTCTATTTTCTGTGTCCCGTTGAAGCTAATAGCCATTTTCTAGCATTCAAAGAAGAACAGGATTAATTTGTGGTACAAGTATGTCTGTTCTTTGGTTCAGCTGCATTTGTCTCCTGTTCTTAGTGGAAGAAAATGTTCCTGAAATCCCAGGAGGGAGCATGTTATATAACTGTTGACTTCTTATCATTTGCTTAATTCACTTTATTTGGTTTGGAAAAATGCATGTTTCATATGTCATTATCTTTTATGATGTTCCCAAGTGAGGCTGTAAAAACTGTCAAGTCATTTGAGTTTGAAGGAACTTTTCGTTATCAGCTTGTCTTTTGCACGGAAGGAGGATGACGTTTTTTATCCCTAACCTGTGGCTGATGGATCACAACTGATGTGCAGCTCCCTGGGAGCACTTGCTCCAGCACCTGGGGGCTGGTTTCGTAGCTTCTGGAACTAGTCAAATGGGATCAGTCTCCATACACCACTGATGTGAGGGCTTTTGCCATGATACTTTCTCCCTGCACTGTCGAAATTGATATAAAACCAGCATCTCTTAAAATATCCCCACTGTCCCCTAATTAAATCACAGACAGTCTTGTAGTAAACTTCACATCCCAAAGCTACCACTTCATGTAATATTTTTTATTCACTGTCTGTTTCAATATATTCTGTAACAATTTGGGAACTTCAAAGACATCTTTCTTTACTAGATCCCAAGTTATAAACAAAAGTGTCTTGGTTCAGGCACTAAACAGAGTCATTTGTTAGCCTGCTAGCCCTTTCAAGCCTATGACCATCTAAATTATATTATTGACTTTTGCCTTTTAATATGGTATCTATGTTTCTATGCATTTAAATCTTTAGCAAAAATTGGCTGGTTTCTTTTAATTATATAAATACATAAATTTGTATTTTCAGCACTTTGAATCAAAACTACCATTATTTGGCACATGGAGTTATTAATGGTACGACTAGAGACCACCTAAAACACCTTGCCTTACTGGGAGTGGAGATACACCAATGTAAAAGGAGTTCTTTGAGTGCTGTCAGCAAGAAAAGAGGAAAGGAGATTTGACTGGCACATTCCTCTGCCAAGTAAAAAAAAAACTCGGAGTGAATCAACCTGGACCTGAGTCCTGTGGTTAAAAGGGAAGCAATAGCAGATTAGCAACGGGAAGAGACTGACCATGACGTACGATAATGACCTTTAGGAGGGTTAAAAGTACATGTCAACCAGTAGGACTTGCTTTCACTCTCTTATTTTAAATAGCCCCCTGCAAGTTTGGAGACAGCAATAAAATGAGCACTGGTATCAGAATTTCTACCACAGAGAAAGTAAAGACGTATAAAACAAACCACAGTTTCTTCACATTGCAGCAGGGAGGTAATGATACTGAAAAGTAACCACAGGGGACATATCTGTTGTGTTCTTGCCAAATGTCCGTTCTGCCTTTTCTCCTAAGAACATTCCGTTTCCTTTGAGGGACCATCGCTCAGTCCATGTGGGTCAGGCAGGGATATCCCCAGTCCTGGCTCCAGGAAGAATCATGTGACTACACCTGGGCAATCTGAGCATCACATACTCACACTCCGCAGCACATACTCTGCACCGGAGTAGTCCATACGGTGCCAAGATCGACTCACCTGGATTTTTCTGGCACAAAAAGGAGAAGGGGATCTCCTGCCATGAGGGTTGGTGGGACAGTAACTAATAATAATCCTGGGGCTGCCAGATGACCACATTGAAAGGACTGTCCTAAAGCAATTGAACATAGACGAGGGCCCAGCTGAGAGCTGGAGCAGTTGATTCCTGATGAGTCATTCTGGATCCAGCCATGCAGAGGCTTCTACCACTGGCCCTATCCGCTAGAGAAGCCAGAATTTCCTTTGTTTTGCTGCTTTGAGTCGGATTTTTGTCACTTGCAAACGAACTAATCCTGAGTAACTCAGAAATATTGACACAGGTTTGAAAAGTTTCTGGTCTACTTTGTAGCATTCCCACTTTCTCCACCCAGACCTCTCTCCTCACCGGCTGGAGCTGCCACTGTTTCTCTTATTCATGCATTTCTTTTTTAATTTTTTCTTACACTTAGTAATCCATCAATTTACTTTTTTTAAAAGCCAGATAATCACATAGTATATCTTGGGCCCTGAGGACATAGTTATTAAGACACAAGTATGCTTTTCTATGGTTCAAAATTTAGTGAGAAAACAGCAATACCAAGATGTAATTAGGAAAGCCTAGAGCTGAACCCATGTGCTCTGAGGCTGTGTAAGAATGGATGTCTGCGCTCCTGAGAGTCAGACAAAGCTGTGTAGAGGTGGGCATGACGGGGAGGCAGCAGAGAGGTTTCCTTTTACAGAGAAGAATCATTTACAGCCGTCTTGTAAAGGATTCTCAGGGTATTTTAGAGAGATCAAACAGCAGATGCAAAAGATTGGGAAGGAGAGAGAGCGAGGACATGAGAACCATGTGCTGAGGGATAGTTCAGATGGACTGAAGCGCAGGATGTATGACGGACACGGCTGGGATGAGAAGTTGGACGGTCCGGTCCCCAAAATAGCTGTGCTTAGCTCGCTTCATTTTTCCAAGGAAGTTTCCTGTTCTTCACACGCCAGATCGTTTGTCTGCTGGAGACCTACCTCTAATCCTGCCTAAACCGATAATGATCCTGCTGTCCACCGTGTTCTCTCTGCCCAGGGCATTCCTTCCTAGCTCCTCCTCTGCAAACCCCTGCAGCTTGAGGAAGGCGCCACCTACCGCCTGTGGGGAGGGGGGACCTGCAGTGGTAATGATAACAGAGAGTCAGCTTTTGCCCTGGTGCCTTCAGACTGAAAATGATGTAAGCACACTCAGGAAAGGACTTTCCTCTGCCAGGCTTGGAATTAGAGTAACAACATGAGAGCCTTTGAACCCCCGAAAACTGGACTGGAGTAGAAGAAGTTCACGTGCATGCTGATGTGAATTCAGAAGTGATCTTCCTGTCAGACAGAAAGAATTAGAAAATAATTGAAATATTTAAATACTGTATTATATACTTATATATATGTGTATTTTCCAGATACATTTAAATAATACTTTGTATGTTTTTATATATCTGTGTAGTGCTATAGGCACAAAATATCTATCTTGATGGATTTTCAAGGGTAATTTTTTACCTTATACTGTTTGTTCCTTATTTATTTCTATTGTGTAGAGAACGTTCTAGTGAAATCAAAGGATATAAGAGGATCTAGTAGTTATGGGGCAATGGGTCGTTGGGTGTATAGCCCAATGCTCTCTAATAGAATATTCTTTGATTAAGGATATGTTATTTTAGTGCTGTCTGATATGACAACCACTAGCCACATGTAGCCACTGAGCATGTAAAATGTGGCTAGTGTGATAGAGAGACTGAATTTCCACTTTTCATTAATTTTAGTGAATTTTGTAGAAGTCAAAATAGCCACACACCTGGTTAGTGACACATATTAAACAGAATGCTGGTGATGTTACTGGGGGCAAATGAAATTAGATGCCTTTTGGGAAACTGAGGCAATGGGCAAGACCACCAGATAAAATCCAACCTAATCCTCCTAGTCTGGTAAATAGAAAGGATAGGAAAACGGCATGCCCATCAGACTCTGCTTTCAAATCACTCAGAAGTTTTCTGGTCTTTTCACATCTGTTTTTTTAACCCCTCACCCACTCACCTCCTATTCTGCTGACCAGAACACATTAGGTAGGACTTAATGCATTTGTCCCACTTGGAAACAAAATATTTTCCCAGGGACTTCATTATCACATTTATGTACTTTCTTGGAGGAATTATATTTGTCTACTTTCCCATTTCAACAAAGCATTCATTAAACATCATGTCTAATTTTCCATAATCTCAGTTTCTACATAGGAAATGGTAGCTCAAAAAACTGTCCTAGTAATTGAAGATGATCGCGATTTACATTTAGTGTCTCAACACCACTAAGTGTGAGAAGGGGATTCATTCTTAATTCATGGCAAACCATCTTAAAAATCCATCTTGTCTGTACCACCATCAATATCTGCATTGAATGCTTATTATAAAATTCTCTATCCGCCCTGTTCCCACACTCCAGACACACAAACCTTCTCCTGGACCAGCTCAGTTCATACTCCTTTATCTTCTCTCCACCCTTCACATGGTCTATAGGTGAGAGCATGTGACTCCCCACCCCACCCAGTGCTGGCCAATGGGATATCTGTCCACTACTTTTTGTTTGTGTATGAATGGGCACATAACCCAGAACTAGTCACATATTGTGAGGAGTGCCTTCTGGAAAAGGCTTCCTTGCTCTTTAAAATTACACAAAAATGCATCATCCCTCCTTTATGCTAAACATCATCATGGTTGGATGCTTCTCTCAAAATTTATTGGAGGAGGTTGTTGAGGGTTTTTGACTACTGGTTGACTCATGAGCTGGACCTGGGCAATTAGAAGGAGGCTCCTCACCCTCTCCTCTGTCCTTGGATTATTCTTACAGTGGGAGCCATTTTCAAGGATGTAGTATTGATGGAAGAATGTGTTGTTGAGAACATCTAGACTGAACATGTGACTGAATTAAGGCCTCTGTAAACTTTGATGATTCTGGCAGTCTCGTACAGAGATCTATTTGTCTTGTAGCCACACAAGACAGACTCATAGGTAAATTACCTTGCTCATTAAAATTGCCATCTGTCAATCAGGGTAACCTGCTTCTTTCTTCAGTCTTTTCTTGTCCCCAGTGTACGGGGGTTGGTTTGCGAACCAACAATTGGTAAGCCAGCCAGGAATAGAAGACATGGGCCTTGGGAAAGAGGAATCTTCAGGGGAAGATCAGCCTCTGTGGGGTGGGGGTGGGGGGTGACCCATATGCTAGGTGCTTATGGGCCAAGGCATGAGTATGGGGACATCCTGGAAAATGCTGGTAGTCTAATGCATTTGTTTGCAGCATAACCTGCAGAATGCCAACGAGGGAAATGCATGGCGGTGCAGTTTGTGCTGGCTTCTACTGTGGGCAGCTTGGCTGGCCACCAATGCCCAACTAGAGTCTGGATCTCGAGTAAGAAAGTTAGAAGAAGACAGCATGTGATTGTCCACTATTCTTCTGGCTGAAGGGCTGGCAGGCAAAGTATGAGTTGGGCACTGTGGCAGAGACAACAGAAAAGAAGAGTACCCCTAGGATTTTGGTCCCAGTTCTGGAAGGGGGCAGAACTTGATACACCCCCAAAGAGCAATAGCTCCTAGCAGCGTACACAGCACTTCTCCAGATAGAGCCTCTCATGGAGGAGTCAGAGTAAGAACTTCCCTTCCTATCAAGGGGTGGGTTGAAGATGTGTTTCATAGACGGACCTTTGTCATGGCTCAGACTTTCACATTGACTAAGTGGCATGCCTATTTGCAGCAGAGGACACCCTGTCCACTAGCCCACTGTCTCTAGAAATGGGGATCCTAGTAGGCCTTGTTGAGGATGTAGATCCTCCAGATGTAGCTGATGCCTGGTGTGCAGATAGATCTAGTCCAGCAATGCATCCACATGGACTATAATCATCATTCTGCCCAACACTGGCACCATCTATATGGAAACAGAAATGAACCGCAGCAGCCAGTGGACTGAACTCAGAGACATTGGCTGGCAGTCACTCACAAGCCTCTGCTGTTAACCCTTTGCACTGACCATTGGGCTGTAATAAAGGGATCAAGCCTATGGCTTGGACAATGGGAAGCTGAGGGGTAGAGGACTATGACTAAACCCTTGTGGGGTCAGGATATATGAAAGACACTAGGGTTCAGCTGCAAGAGCCCGAGGCAGTCTCCTCACTGTCTCCTGTGTCCCAGCTAATAAGGTGCTGACACCCCCTGCCAATCAGGAAGCTGATGCCCTGGCCCAGTTATGAGCCCTGGCAACTGACCCCTCAGTACACACAGCAGAGTGGATGCACAGAAAGAGCAGCCATCACAGTGTCTGGGGGGAATGGCACCCTGCCAAGGATGCTGGACGGCCCCTGAAATACAGTGACTTGGTTAATGCGGGAGCAGCATATCTTAAGTATTATAAACAATGCCCAAAGGGACTTCCAAAGGCATCTGGGCCCATCCACCAGAGTTTCCAAACAGTAAGAGACTGGAAAATTCATTATATTGGCCTCATTGACTGAGGGTTTTAAATATGCCTTTGTTTGTGGCTACACCGTGTCTGACCTAACCAAACTTTCCCCTTATTGCTGTGCAAATCGAGCTGCCACCACTAGGGAATTAGAGAAGCTGAGCACCACGTACAGACATCCTACAGACAGTGATCAAGGGTGGCATTTCAGAGGTCATGATGTGCAAGGCTGGGCGAAAGAACATGGCACTGAATGGAGGCTCCATCTCCTTTATAACCCACAAGCCTCTGGGTGGGTAGAAAGGAAGAACGGAATATTAAAGCAATAGATTAAATTACTGACAGATAAAACCACTTGGCCAGGTGGACTAAAGTGCCATCCCAGGCTTTAATACATTGAATGATCAATCGTAGGGCTTGTTGCCCCTTATGTTAGACTGGGCACCTCTGCTGAGACACCCAATAATATAAAGGTATGGAAATTGCAGGGAACAGCCATTGCCCTGACTCCCATGTCTGTTGAGGCACTATACTGAGAACACCAAACCTCATCATGCCCGGGAGAGGAATTATCTCCTGGAATTTGCAATGGGACATCCTTTTAGGATGGATGGCTTACTTCACACCAGTTCACTATTCCTATTGCCCCATGAGAGGCTCTGCCTGGAGAAGTGCTATGTGCACTGCTAGACAATCACATGTTCTCAGTGGACAAGGGGGTGCTACTCAGTGTCAGCTGGCATCCCATTGTCCTACAAGCCAGACCTGTTGAAACACACTGTAGTTGGAATGAAACATGCACCATTAAAGGAGGGGAGGAAGTGGGGTTCCAGTCTGGCATATCTCACGGCCAGTCCATCACCTCCCTCCTGACAGGGCTGCCTCCTCCGGCCAGCACGTACAGTCTGCATTACCAGGCCCGGTTCCCGGAGCTGCCAGCCTCACTCTTCTCAAGACCAGGTGAGCACATTCTGTTTCCCACTGATATGATCACTTGGCTGCTATCTTTCTTCCCCCTATTGGCCTGGGGGACATCATAACACACAGATGCCCTCATGAAATTTACCCAGCAAGCCTTAAATGGTAGCCCACAAATGCTGTCCTTATTGGACACTGAGATGTCTCTAGTAAGGAATGCTATCCTCCAATATAGTATGGCCTTGGACGTCCTTACTGCCTCAAAGGAGGCACCTGTGCCCTTATCCAAACAATGCTGTGTGTTCACACCTCTGGAGTCTGAAAACGTATCATCTTTATTAAATCACATGAGGACACAAGTGACCACCCTGAGTGATCCAACCCCTGCCTAGGGGACTTCATAAATCAGAGGTTTGGCCAGAGGACTGTTGGTGGAAAAAATTGTTTCTAATTTTAGGAATCATTATCTTGATAAGTGTTTTCTCTTGCATGTTGCATATTGTTGCTGTGGTATCTGCCTCCAGTGCTACAAGATAGCTGCCAAATGCACCGCCTGCATGCTAGTGAAACGCCCTGCTGACCCATAAGGCACACAGTGAAGAGGGGGTGATGTGAGATCATAAAAGCTGGTCACAGGGGTGGGCACTGGAGGAGGTCATTGAGAGGACACAGCTGCCAGTTGACCTGAGAGCTGAACCCCGGAAATCAGGGTCTCCTCACCCCACCTCCCTCTTAGAATGTATGCTTCAGCCCCCACTCCCACAGTAGGAGCTGTTTGAAGGATGAACTTTTGCGAGAACAAGAGGCTGTTGAGACTGTCTGGACTGAATATGTGTCTGAACCCAGTTAAGGCCTAAACTTCTAAGCCTTGGTAGGCAGGTGCAGAGACCCACTTGTCTTGTGGCTGCACAACACAAGGCTTGTATGTTAAGTTCTCTTCCTCATTAAACTTGCCACCTACCGACCTGGCATGGCCCTCCTCATTCTTGTGTGTCTCCTTGCGCTCTGTGTTCGGGGCCAGGACTTCTGCAGCCATCTCACTACCAGCCTGAGGTTGAAGCCAGCATGCGGGAAAGGGCAGAACAGACAAAATCACCACGAAGCAGCGCTGGAGCCCCGACACATCCCTGGAGTCCACCCTGACATTAGTCTTCTTGTTATGAGACAGCCAAGGTCTGTGAGGAAGCTGGAAACTTACCCTTCCTACAAGTCACCGGTTAGCCTGCCACAGTTTCCTCAGTGATGGCAGAAGGTAAGAGATCCCTGGGTAAGTAGCAAAAGGTGATTCCATTCTTAAAGCAATAGTGACAAGAGTGTCAGCATGTGCATTGTGCCCAGGACCCCCAGTTCCCACAGGATTATGTGAAGAGAGCCAGGGGTCCCTGCTTTCACACTGGGTTGTGTTGTAGGAGAGGAACCATGAGATTAGGGAATCTCAATAAAGGACAGTAAGCATGCTGGCCTTTTGCTCAGGAAGGAGGTATGGCTATTATTACACTGTACACCAAATAAGGCTGCTGTTGCTCTGGAAGGAGACAATGTCTATCTTCTAAGGCTATTCACCATGCGAACATCCTTGAAAAGGCAGATGAGAAGAGAGACAGGTAGTGCCTCTGCCCGCAAGATGGGCAGAAACACAAGAGATCTAATAAAAATTATTTCCCAACAAAAATAGAGTAAGTTTTAGTGTTGCTTAGGCTAGTTTAGGTCAGCATTTTCTTTTATAGGCTGGCTACCCCAAATCACCCTTACTGCTACACGAGAGAAAGGAACCCAGATCAATATCCTGAAGGTGGACATACTAATGAGTGCCTGCTCCAAATGCATGGGTCGTACTGTGTGAGTGGGACTAGATGTTCTCTTGTTCTGGCAATTTGGTGATGTATTTCACCCACTAATCTCACATCAACTGCTGGCTGAAATTTAGCATTTCTCTTCTCCAATCAGAGCTCAGGCTAATATGTGAGCAGAGAATGGAGAATGAAGTAAAAAAGGGCTTGATTTCCTTTGTGCCTTTAGAGCATCCTTGTTATCTTCAGAGTTTGAGGAGTGGAGATAGAAATGAAGAGAACAGGGAGAACATGGCAGATTCTTTGTTCCCCCACATCATTGCTAAAATGTGTTTGTCTCCTAAAGTGTCTATGATCAATAGGGACTGTTTATATCCATGAAATTGCCTTTTAAGCTGTTTTGCCTTAAGAGTTGGAGTTCTCATAATTCCATAGGAAATTAACCAAAGCTGTAAACAACCTAATTCCTGTGTAAAAGTTAAATTGCTACATGGGTTTTTAAGGGATTGTAGCTATGAATCGGTATCAAATGATCATCTTGAGAAAATATTTTATGAAAACTACAAGTACATTATTCAAAATAGTTCTGCTTTATCTTGGCTAAGAAAAAAGAACCTTATAGGTTTCATTACTGAAATTGGGTTATTTACTTTTAATGAATAACATCTGTTAAATATGATTAATATGCTAATTTTTAATGATGAGTATAGCTAAATTTAATGAAAAGAATGTGAGAATTTGAGTAACAAAGAGCTAGACGTACATGTGTGATGTTTTACATTTTCCTAGTAAAGAAAAGAGCTTGTCCTGGGCTAGATAAAAAAACTGAAATGGGGAAAGTAAAGATCTTCAGCTTATTTTCCTTAAATTGATTCCAACTTTGTGAGGTATTTCTAAGTCAAAGTCAAAAGCGGAGAAAAAACTTTGAGCTTATGTGTATCAATTCACTCAACTGATACTTTCTTTTTTTAAAAGCAACTGACACTCTAGTTTCCTTCCGTGAATAAAACAAGGAAATCCCTGTTCTCATGGAATTTACATTGTGTAGATGAACATCAAACATTGAAATCCAAAGTGTCAACCAGATTTATTCTTTCGATGCATTCACTTAAGAGAAAAAATTCCCTCAGTGACTTGGTGTATGAAACACGGTGGCAATACTTTGAAACGTGATAGTGATTAGTGATTTGTGCTTTCTTTCCTCCACTTCTTTGACTGACATTAAAAAAACAGCTGAAAACATAAGCACTCAATTATCTAATCAGCAACTTTAAATCTTCCCTTCTCACACCAAAATTTATACTGTCTACCTGACTCCCCAGATTCACACCAAGTGGCAAAGAGACTTGATTTTGTGTCTTTGCCTTGGCAGTGAAGAAATTGCTCTTCCCTATGTTCACCAAGCTGGCATCCTTTTTGTTTAAATTTCTGGCCTGTGATGGCAGAGAACAACAAAAAGTTTGGGGAACTCTGGGAAATCGGCAGAGATGAAATTGGGAGTCTCATAAGGGCTCTTAAGTCTGCAGGGACAATAAGGTGCACAATTAGCGGGCTTAGGAGGGGAGGGTAGAGACCACAGTCTCGTTTCCAGAGGTAATCCCGATTTCTCTGTGGGCTTGGAGGTAGACCATAGATGTCACTGGGGAGTATTTTATGTGGGATTCACATATAAATCAAGTATTAAAATCATATGAATAGTCATATCTGCCTTGATTGTTTATAATTCATGATGCGTGATCAAAACTGAAACAGTTTCTGTGATAGGACTGCCCTTGCATTGTTCACCATGTGAGAACTTGTTCATTATGCTTTAGAAGATTGGAGACTGTTGAGAGTTAGGCTTGGGGTTGATTAATGATTGTGCATTGAGTCCCCTATACAGCATTCTATTGTTGTTAACAACCATTTGATCAGTAAATAAAAAGGATGCCCTCTCAGCACCACTCTTACGCTGTTTTGCCTCGAGTCCCCTGGCTGGTCCTTTCAGGTCTTCAATATCTCATTGTGTCTCCTCCCCTATCTGCATGTCAGAGGCAGGGAGGAACCGACAATTTTATGTTTTGTCATCTCCCCAAAGAGCCTGATGAGGGGACCCTGAGCAGAGTTAGACTTAGGGGAATTAGCCAGACCTCCACTGTCTCAGCCTATTTGCGTACATACCCAAGGCCAGCTCATCCATACAGAAATAGCAAATATCAGAAATGATGACCAGCCAACATCAGAGAACCAAGCCATGAGGACTCTAGTAGCTATGCAGGCAAAGAAGAGTTGTGTGGAACTGTGGGTAAAATCGCAGTATTTCCAGAATCTCTCACCTCACCTTAGTGCATCTCCATATCAATAAGTGTTTCCAAGGGGTGGAGAGAAGTAGTCCATCTCTATATAAATAGGTAATTCCAAGGGGGGGATCAAGGGCATATCTGGACCAGAGAGGTGGGTGGGGTCCCTTTTTGCAGCTGGGTAGCGAGAGAACACGGGTGAGCAGAAGTGGACAACTGCTTGTAAGCAGTAAATGGGTTTCTCCAACTTTATTTCTTCCTTTGATTGATTTTGGTTCAAAGGTATTTTGCCCCGGGGTGGGAAAATATTTTGCCACCGTAGTTATAGGAACCAAAACGAAACTTCTCCACCACGAGAGGCAGATAGATATCCACACAAACAGAGAGTTAGTCCCTCCTTTATCTTCTGGGTGAGGGTCCCATGCAAAGTATGTGCAATTAGGAGCTGGACCATAGGAACTGGGAGAGAAGATTTTTGCCAGTGGAGAGGAAGAGCCGAGGTGGAAAGTTTATATTGGTTAGAGACAGAGAAAGTAACTTAATTTGATCCCCCAACTACTCCTTCTGTAGAGTTTGCTGCAGTGTTGTGGAATAAATTGTCTTTAGACATGCTTGTAGGTGAGCTGTGAGGCTACAACAGTTCTGTCTAACAAACCCACACAGATCTAACAACATATCTAGTTTTCTCTTTCATGGGTCTGTGGCTCAGCCCTTTTCAGAAGGCTGCCCATCATCTGGGTTGTCTGGATTGGGTCTGCCCCGTGTGAGAGGAAGCACTGTAGCTATCTGGGGTCTGCTCTCCTCAGGGCCTCCCTAAGGGCTCACAAAGACAGGTGCTCATGTGTGCATTTAAAGCTTCTGCTTGCATCACATGTGCTCACTGGCCAGGGTCAAACAGGTTACACGGCCAAACCTGAAGTCACTGAGCTAGGGAGGTACTCCACCACAAAGCAAGTGAGAGTAGTGAGTAACTGTGGAGCCTACCCAACCTATGATGGGAGGACCATTCAGAACCCAGAAAACTATAGGTAATTATTAAATACAGTTGTATTTATTTGTGTTCATATCTGCTTCATGCGTCTTGTATCTTGGTATTTCTAAGAACCTGGTAAGCCATGCTTCCCTTGGTAGTCTGGTGCTTTCCTGTTCTCAGCTTCCTGGGGAGGATTCTGTTGTGCATTATAGATAACCTGGAGTGGTGTCTCATCTTAATTAGGAGGAATGCAACTGTCAATGGGTGCTAGGGAACCAGGCTAATGAAAACACTGGTAGACCGTTAACTAGAGTCCTGATGATGACTGATACAATAAAGGTTTATGAATTTTTTTCCTGTTAATTTTAAAGGTAAATTGGTACTCCAAATCTTTGTCATGGTTGTGATAGTTTCAGAACTGTACTGATACACATATGATGTCAGAAAAAAATTAAAAATCGATTTGTTTCTAATGCTTTCTCTGAAATGATAACCAAAGCCTTCATCGGGTGGTGAATACACATTTTCCTTCATTTTAAATTATCTTAGTGCCCTCATAATAAGGAATTTGACTGATGAAGAGATACAGATTAGAACTGCTTGCTAATTGTATTTCCACCATCCATAGCAGGTCAAGGATCTTACTTAGGTTCTGTAAAGCATTTCAGTAAATCCATGTGTGTGAAACCTCTAGCAAAGGGATCATTGATATGCAGAACTCCCAGCTGCATCCCTCAAGTCTGGGTCAGATCCCAGAGGTTGTCAGAACACAACTCGAGAAGGACCAGTCCATCTCCCCTCTCTATGCGTGCTGGCAGCCGAATCACACACCCGGGATGCTTGAAACGTAACTTCAAAAATCAGTTTCCTGGGGATCTAATAGCTGAAATATCTTGGTATCATGTCACAAAACGAAGCATGAATGTTTTTGGAAACAGTTTCATAGTGAAATTTTTGTTAAAAAATAAAAAGGAAATAGTTAAGACCATGGGCTTAGGCTTAGTTATATTTGGACTCTCGTGCTGTTTCTGCCATTTACATAAGGGTATGATACTTTCTGATTGAGTCCCTTGTCTGTAAAACTGGGATGGCTTATGGCTACTTTTCAGAGTTGTTTGAGATTTGAGCAGATGCACATAAAATATTTCACACAGGTCTTGGCACATTATAAATGCTCAATATATTATAGCCATTATTGGTAGATGGCCAGTTCCCCCATTAATCTGGTAATAAATCTCTCTCCAAACTCTGATTCATTAACATCACAATTGTAAGATCAGGCACGTGGGATGTTTGATGATCCAGGCTTGTGAAAATGCATCGTTAAGCATTTTTATGGTATATTTGAATTGTAACAGAGCCAATTCTACCCTTGGGTAGAGGCAACCTTCCTCTCCCCTTGAAGATTTCGGCATACATATTTATTTGAGCTCTGTTCTGTGTACCGGCTCTGCTTTTTGATAGACCTTGAAACTGAAGTCACTAAATCAAAGCTGCTCAGGCTGCAAACTCATTGTTATCCCCAAACTTCCTGGCATCTACTTGCATCCCTGGTTTGTAAGGCATGGACATGAGCCACTTGATTAAAAACATAGTCCTTACATTGCTCCATCAACTCTCTTCCCAACTTCTCAAAAAGGAGAAATAGGAAGCAACATTGGCGTGTGCATTTTCTTTTAAAAAAGACTAGATTGATCTGAAATGGCTTAAGTAAGGGTTATCATGAGAGAACTGAAGGCTCTCCATGGCCTACAGCAGTGGCTTTCAGCATTATATCCAAGAAATATGAACGCTCGATTAACCAAAGCTTTTTAGTTAGTTTGTGTTTTTAATCAGCAGACATTCGCAAAGCTTTTGTAATGCTTATGCTCACTTTGAAACCCCAAGAGGGGGTCTCCCACAGCCCTTTGATCCATTTATTAAGAAGCATCTTTCCAGTATCAGAGTCACTCTTCAGGAAACCCTGCATTACTGAGTATATTCCCAGAAAATGCTGATAATCGGCTCCCTGCCTCCCTCCTCAACCACATAGCATTGGGGCAGGGACATGACTCACTCTTCCTGCCTCTCAATGACCCGAACAGCCTTCCTCAGACAGGCAAGGCTCATTCCTTCTTGTGCTGTCCTGGAGACGGCACTTTAGGGACAGTCAGCATGAGAGTACCATGACGCCTCTTCATCAGCTAAGTTTCTCTTCAAGCCTGAAATCCTTTATGAAGTTTCTGCATCACCCCATATGGTCTTTCCCTCTACTCCCCCCTCCACTGTGCCCTAAGATAATTTTGTGATAGCACCTTTATAAACTTTATTGCCCTTCTTTGTCCCCGTCAGCTTTCTGAGGTCAGGCCCCCTCTGGATTCCCAGCCCCACGCTCAGCAAGAAGCCCAGGGTCAGTGTTCATTACATATCTATGTATGACTCAATAAATCAAGGCAGGGAATTAATAAAATACTGTAAGCTAAAAGTACCTTTTTTCCTAGTTTAGTCATTAGAAGGTAGAGATTGATAGTAGGGGCTGGGAAATCCCTGATTCAAATCTCTGTCTTCCCCTATTCTAGCTACAACTTAAAATGATTTGCTAAACCTAAAAGTCTGGTTTCTTCATCTTTAAAACCTGATTAATTCCTCTCCGCATAGAGCTACTGTGTGGAAAATGGGAGGAAACCCTTGGAAATGGTTTAGAATGGTGGTCCCCCAAACTAGGCACCAGGGTGCCTCTGAGGGATGTTACAAACGCATAGGAGAGATTTTTCTAATCAAGTGGCCTGTGTCCATGCCTTACAAACCAGGGTACAAGGCTGGGTATACAAACTCAAGGGAAAACACACATCACACAACCCACCAGCTTCACCCCTTCATCATTGCCTTGGATCGCCTTACTTGTCATGGTGTCATATCCTTGCAAAGCTGGATTTGGTGATGCTGTGACAAAAAGCAAGCCTCCTGCAAATGTCAGCATGGGATGGAAAATGAGGGTGCTGGTACTCCTGCTGTTTTTAAGTTTTGAGCAATTGTGTGATGCCCAATATTAGTAAGTAATTGTGGATACTTTAGAATTAGATCAAACTATTATTTTTTGTTCAATACATATTTTTTTTTCTCAAATTGCTACTAAATTGTTACAGCATTAATAGTTATTTAGATGTTTGGACCTAGCCATTGAATAAATGGGACTGTGAGGTATTTCTTTTGGCCAGCAGATGCTGTGGAAAACTTACCAAAGGGCTCCATGAACTGAGGAAGTGTGAGGATTTCTCCTTAACATAATGACTATCATGCAAACTCAGTGAATATTAGCTTTTTTTATATGAACAATATGTTGATTAATTTGTGTTTTGTACTTTATGTTTTTCTCTTATTTTTTTCCCTTTCTAAGAATGTACCCTGGCACCCCATGTTTTCTTACTCCAGGGAACCTGTGTGGCAGAGCAAAAAGCCTTTATGCTGAGGACTTGCCCGTGGGGTTTTGAAGGCTCCGGTTTCCGGCAGTTTCCTCAGAGAATGGAGAGCTGGGTGCTTTGAGGAAACAGGATGGGGTAGGCGGATTATCCCTGTCACATAACAAAGATGGAAATAGACATGTCCCTTGAACAGTTATGGCCTGTATTGCCTTCTTGCAGTGTCCAGGGAGTTTAGTATGAGAGGAATCTTTCTGAACTTATTAAAAGCCAACTAGTGTTTCTTGGGTTAAGTAAAACTCAGGAATTAGGTATGAAGGACTGAATTAACCCTAAAAGAGTCATGTTCTTTGTATACTTGAATAGTTCACAAATTTCAGACAGAGACCTCTGCCAATCTTTAAATGAAATAATCAAAGCCATGTATCATCTTTTATCCAGGTACTTGGAAAAGTAGACATGCATATGAGTTAAGGTAACATCATTATGCTCATTTTAAAAACAAAGAACAACATGTGTGGGCTTAGACAGTATTATGCTAAGTGAAATAAACCAGGCTGAGAAAGACAGATACCATACGATTTCACTTTATGTGGAATCTGAAAACAAAACAAAACAAAATGGCAATAGACTCATAGCCACTGTGGTGACAGGTGGTTACTATGGAGGAAGGCTTGGGGTGGGTGGGTGATGTAGGTGAAGGGGATAAAAAGGCACAAAATATCAATCATTATATAAATCAGTCACGGGGATGCAAGTACAGCATAGAGAATATAGTCATCAGTTCTGTAAGAGCTTTCTATGTTGACAAACAGTAACTACATTAGTTGGGGTGATTATATATATATATATATATATAATGTATATAACTGTCAAATCACTATGCTGTATGCTTGAAACCAATATAATATTGTCTATCAACTATTCTTCAATTAAAAAAGTATACAAAAAAAGCAACAACAAAGACATTGGAGTTCAGAGAGGGTGTGTAACTTGCCCCAGGTCACACAGCCAGTCTAGTAGGGTCAGAGAATGGACGTAAATTCCAAAGCACAGGCCCATGCTGAATATCAGTAAGGAACCTTCTCATTCTAAGTGGCAGAAACTAATTCAAGCTAGTTTAAATTTAAACCAAAAAAATTGTCTGTTGTCAAAGTTTGGGGACAGTATAATTTTTCCAGCTGGACCCAGTTGTTCAAGCGATGCAGTTGGCGCACTGTCCTGCCTCTCTTGCATTGCAGTTGGCTCTGCATCCTTCTGCACCGGCTTCACCCTGAGGAAGTTATACCCACAAGAGGCACGGTGGCCACTGACCACCTTCCGTGGACCGACAGCAGCCCAAGGGCCCAGGAGAAGGAGAGTCTCCCCACCCCCAGAGTCCCACAAGCAGCTGCAGAACGGGTCTCCTGGCCCTGGCTTTGCCGTGTGCCCAACACTGAGCCAACCTCGGGGAAATGAAACACGTCACCTGGATAGTTCTGCAGCACCTGCCCATTCCAACATTAGGTTGGATTCAGCCCCACCTGAACTCCACAGATCAGGTGAGGAAAGAGTAGTTTCTCAAGAGCAGATCAAATTTTGTTGATTGCAAAAGAGAGAAGGGACGCTGGCAAGCAGGGCATAGCATCCATCCAAGAAGATGTATCTTCGTTTTTATTTTTTAGAAGGAGAAGACCTCGAGCTCTTATACCCATCGTAGAGATTCCTTAGCCTGTTTACTACAATCATCTGGGTTTGGCAGCCGCTGCTGTTCTGGATTTGCCATTATCACTGACACCTCTGACATGCATGCTTTTCCACTGTGCCACAATGAAAAAAAGGTGCTAGATATTTGTCAAGAAAACACCCTTAACTGGTATTGAGGATCTGTGCAGGGAAGCAAAAAACTCCCTCTTCATTCTGAATTCCGCTCAGTTACCCACGCAGAAGCAAACGTCCTTAGGCAACAGGTGGGCGTTTACCTGCTTGTGGTCTAGGTGCCGGCTTGGCGGGGCTGCTTTGAAGCACTCGTAATAACTCCTCTGCGTGGTAACTAACCCCGCTAGGATTCAGTTGCCATGCAACTGCATGGTATTTCTCCATGATACTGCCTTTCCTATGATCACAGAGTGAGGAGCTTTTATAGTCATAATAATACCTTACACTTGTGCCAGGCCTTTTACATAAGAGGATCCCAATAGGGTGAATAGAGGCGCTCTTTATGTAAGTCCTTTCACCAAGCACTAAAAATACCCATGCTTCCAATTTAGCTATGTGGCAGCCATCCTCTCCCAGTTAAAATATACAATAGCTATTTTGGCAGGAGGTGATGCGGAGGATTGCGCATCAGATTTAAAATGCAAAAGATATTTAGGTGGACGTAACAGAACATTTCAGTAGAGAACATTTAGGGACCCACGTCAAGGATACTGGTAGATGTTTTGCAGGTGTCTCTGATTTGGGTGCCTGAAAGGTGTTTGATTGTTTCTGTTTTTTTGTATGGAATGGGCAGAAGCAATTGAAAAGTGCATGGGGTCAGACTACTGCATGACTCAGCCGCCTCCAGCTCTGAAATAGGTTCTTAGAACAAGAAGTCAGCATGGTTTCCCTGAAGTGCCGTTTACCGTTTGTTGGAGAAAATCACTCTGTGTTTCTAGTGTCCTACTTTTCACCCAGTGAGTAGTTATTCACCTGGCAGAATAGAGCACATTATTTTTAATCTCTTAATGGGAAGCTTTCAGAAATTCAGGTGTTATTATCAAGGACACAATATTGTCTCCGAAAACAAAAGTTGCTGGGTCCTCTGACAAGCCCGCCCATGAACCTGTTAAGTAACTAGCATCACACAGTGCAGGAAACCAAAACTACACCAGCTTGGTCTCCATTTTAATTAGCTAAACGTGTTATGAAAAATAAATGGAAAGTTAAAGCCTCACTTGCAGTGCCAAGGTAATTCTTTTTCTTAGGACTTCTAAACTCCTCCTTTTTGGGGAAGCCACCCACTTTTGGTTCCCCTGTTTCTACCCCAGTTAGATCAATCTAATTGGGTTGAATTATTCTTCTCACATCTTCATCGCCATAATCGTTCAGGGTGAATTGTCCTCGGAAGTTCATACCACTATTCTTCTTTTCATAGGTTCCTTAAAAATTACGTGGACCCATGGCTGTGGGACATGTTTCCCTGTCTTACTTGTGGGACATGTTTCCCCATCTTCCTTGTAGCTAAGATTGGCCATGAAAGTAGATTCTGATTTGTATGATGAAAGCAGAAGGGATTCATGCATCTTTCCTGTCATGCCTTTGAGGGGAAAATAATGTGTCCCCTTTCCCCTCCTCCCCCCTCTCGTTTCCTCTGTTTCTTCTTTGGAATTTCAAAAATGAATTATTTGTCCCGGTGATGAGGACTGTGAGCTAAGAGTCTCGGGAGGTGTTGGCAGCCATGTCTTCTGCTATGCAGAAAAATCTAGTCTCTTGTGGAGGAAACTTGAGCCAAGACACAAGAAAGAGAGAAAGAGACGCTCTCCTTTTGGTACGTTAGCCCCGTGTCGCTCTGCCTCTGATGCGCGTCCATTCCTAAGCCCTCTTACCACCGACCACTCAGGCCCTTTGTGGAGATAGGATGTGCCAGAGTATTTTTCCAAGGACCCTCCTCTTTTTTTTTCTCCCAGTTAATTTAAGTCTGGTTTCCGTCACAAGCAAAAATTCTGTTTCATCAAACAAGATACACTCCATAGCAAAAATAGTTGACCTCTTTGTGAATGTACTCTCATGGAACCGCTGCCATTATCATCCAAAACCACCATAATTTTACCAGTGTGAAGAAAAGTTCGTCCTTCAAGGTGACTTGAGGTAAAGACTTGGGAGAAGCAACTAAACATTGAGGCCCAAATGATTGCATTGTATTGTTCTCTGAGTTTACCTCTACTGAAAGACATACATGAGCTTAGGAAATATAAAATTTATGTATATACAGAATCTTCCAATCAATTTAGAACTTGTTTGGGTTGTGTAAATTAGTTGCTGCATATGATTATTAGTTACCAATTTCAATTCTAGGGCCTGGTTATAAAGAAAATCGTATGGCTTATATTGGATTGAAGACAGAGCATTCCTCACAGAGTAATAATTCCATTAAAATTATACAACTAATGGAAAATATACAGTTAACTTCAGAAGTTGAAAAACAAACTCAAGACTAAGTAGCTTTCAATGATTTTTACTTGGTATTTGATGATTCTCCATCTATTTTAAGAAACTGCTAATGATCATTTAATATTTCACAAAGGGCCCAGATTAAAATAGGCTGTGTGCCTTCTGTGCTTTGGGTTTTTTGATCTTCCTCTGCTATAGCCTCCCTCCATTTGTGTGCTTTCTCTTAACATAGAGAGAAAATGTAATCTTATAGGCAATGCTCTGAATTTTTTAAATGAGGTAAAGGTCTCCATTCAAAATAAACATGTTATTAAAAATCACTTGTAATTACACTGGGCTTTTACTATCTTTCTGTTAATGTCATAGCCATCTTTGAGTATTTTTCCTACTCTAATTCAGTTGAATAAAATGAAATTTAGAGCATCCACTAAAAACTAATTTATATAAAATCCTACGTCTTAGTATAACTTTACACTGACACTCAACAGGTAGAATTTAAAATCATGGTGGTGCACCAATTTATTTTAAGAACTTCATGCATAGATTCTCTCTATGTGCATGTACATGTTTGTATCTACATAAATATTTACACATTGCATTTAAGAGTTTAGTAAAATTGGATCTTTTCAAGATATGTTTTGATATTCTTCTGACTTGATTTTCTTCTGTTGTTTTAAATAGGGTCAGAAAAATTTTTTTAAAAATTCACAGTGCTATGTCAGTAAGCAAGAATCCAAGGGAGTGAGAGTCTCACAATATTCATTTTTTATCACATCAGTTACATACACTTTGCAGTGAGCTGCTCACCATTCACGACATGATTTCCCAGGTGAATGCGCCTCAGAACACACCTAAGCACAGAATACTATTTCCTAGAAGAAAACCTGGAAGTTTGGTTGCATTTACTCCAGACTCTCCAGCCAGGTCTTCTCTCTGGAGAAAAGAGCAACAAACTAGGAAAGAGAACATTAGATTCATTTTTTGAATTACTTTTTATTATTTTTCCAGCTTTATTGACATATGATTGACAAAAAAATATACATTTAGGCTGTACAAGGTAATTTTTTTAAAAAGGTGTACAATGTAATGATTTAATAGATGTGTAAAATGTGAAATGATTACAATAAAAATAACATATTCATCTCACTCATTTTTGTGGTGAGAACTCCTCTTAATCAACTTCCAAGTATATAACACAGTATTATTAACTGTAGTCACAGAGCTATACTAGATCCCTAGAATTTATTCATCTTATAACTAAATTTCGACCCCTTGATCAAAATATCCCCACTTTCCCCTTCCCTGAACCCCTGCCAACCAAAATTATACTCTGCCTCTCTGACTTTGACTTTTTAGATTCTACATGTAAGTGAGGTCATACAGTATTTGTCTTTCTATGTCTGGATTATTTCACTTAGTATAATGTCCTTTGGACTCATCCATCTTGGGGCATAGAACAAAATTTCCTTTTTATGGCTGAATAATGCTCCACTGCTTCAGAGGTAATATGCATGTATATATATAGATGACTATTTACATAGCATATATAACTTTTCCTTTATCCATTCATTCCTTGACAGGCACTTAGGTAGTTTCCATGTCTTAGCTGTTGAGAATGATGCTGAAGTGACCATGGAAGTGCGGATATATTGAGGTACTGATTTCATTTTCTTTAGATATAAATTCAGAAGTGGGATTGCTGGGTCATGTAGTAACTATATTTTTAATTTATTAGGAAATCTGTAATGTTTTCCACAGTGTCTATACCAGTACATTAGATTCTGACTACAGATTTATCACTGATGGAGATTACACAAATCACAAATTTCTCTGGCCTCATATTCTTCCTATATAAAATAAAGGCATTGGAAAAAATTAATTTCATGTAACTATTTTATGTTATGGGGTTTCATTTAATATGGTCTTCTTTTAATAGCCTTATAATTTTGATATGGTTGTATTTTATTTGTGTAGATAAGGTAATTCATATCTCTTATTTTATTTTCAGGGAATAAAAATACGGTTTGTTTAAATGACTCATGCAAAACATAAGCATATAAATGAAAATTTAATAGAGGTCTCTAGACTATACCAGGCTGTAATCTAAACTATAACATAAGTGGGGGACGATGCTATTCTTTTCTGACTTTTACATTCTCTTTCCTCCCCATTTCAAAACTTCTTCACTAGATGCCCAAGTGGAACTCATTCACAAAAATATGTATGAATTCATTGTTTATATTTTGGTCCTTCTACTTAAACTATGCTTGATAGCCACAGGAAATACAATAGCAACAACAATAATAATACTAGGAACAAGACGTTAGAAATAGTCCATTGCTCCTGTTCGGTATGATCATTCAATAAGCCACATATATTGGATGCCAGCTGAATATAGTTACTAGGCTAGGAAGACTTTGGGCATCTATGCCATCAAAAGTTTTCACTTCCAGAACCATCAATTCATGCTTCCTGAACCCTGATGCTTGTGTATGGTTGGCCTGGTTCTTTACACGTCCTTTTTATCTTATTCCTAATTTTGGATAATTTTGCTAATCTCTTAAACGTGAGGTGAAATGTGATTTAAACTCAGAAAGTAGTTGATTTAATTCTTCATCTTTTCCTAGAGCTACTGTATTTCATCTCCCAAGGCAGGATTTTCTACGTACTCTTTTGTTATTTGAAATTCTAACCCACATTGATGTGTCTCAGATGCAGGAAAGGAGAAAAAATTAAAATTTGAAAAAATTCATAAAAATACGAAGTTTTTGTAGCTACAAATTGATGAACTGAGTTGCCTCCATGTTTAATTTCTATCAGTTTTACAGTATTACTGTCTGAGTACTTACATAAGCATTGGCTAAAATAAGTAGAGGATTAGAAACATAAGTTTGCTTTTGTTGTCAGAGGTCTATTGACAATGAAAAAAAATATTAAGCTAGTTGATACCCCCAAAATTCAAATTCACCTGTATGTGAACACAGATTCCTCTAAGTGGTATTTGGTAACCCTCTGGTAAAGACAGAGTTTAAGTGAAGAAAAGAATATAATTTCAGAAGCAATTGAGGTTCACTTGAGAAATCATTTGGAGAAGAGTTTCTTAGCTCACAGGTAATTCATGTAGAATTACAGAATTAGGGCCACCTGTCCAAGCAGATCTAAATGTCCTTTATTACTCCCTTTATCGAGGCCTGAAACACTTCCATTCAGAACCGATCTTTCAATGATTAGAAATAACGCTGAGACTAAATGGGGCCTGAGAATGTACAGAAGTACCCCAAAATGTGAGTAACTATCAGCTACATAGCAAACATTTATTAAGGGCCTTCTCTTTGCCAAGAAACTTTCTGAATACCTAGGTATAAAATGAAAAAAAAAAAATCAAGTTCCCTGCTCTCCTAGAATTGTATTACAACAGTAGAGACAGACAATAAATAAATGAATTAAATAATAATAAAATACACCAAATGAAATAAAATAAGGCCATGGGCATTGATGTTCTGCATTCTTCAAATAGGAACTCACTGAATTACAGAACTCTATGAGGCAGGTTCTGTAACAATTTTTCTGATGAGGAAGTTGAACCTCAGAGAAATTAAACAATTGTTCTAGATTACACAGCTTAGACTAACGCTGAGCTGTAAACCCGGGTGAATGGATCTGCAGAGTCAACTGGGTAGTGTGACAATAACAGGAGGACATTGAAGAGGAAAACTGGAGGTGGTGTCAAGAATGGCCATGCAGGCATCCAGGGAAAAATGTTTCAAACAGAGGGAAGCTTGAGTGCAAAACGGAACTAATAGATCTCAAGTGTAATTCTAGGAGTTTGGGGGAGGGCATTAGGTTAGGCCCTTGGCTGAGGGTATAGAATAGAGTTAGGGTGGGGAAAGTCCAAAGGGATTTCTAGGATCACCCAGGAAACCACCTCACAATTTTACCCTAGGCCTGTCTGGTCACAGTGGATATTTCATTGTGTGCTTCACCTCTCTATGAAGTCCTGTTTACTCCTGATTACATTTGAAATATGCTGCTTGATTCCTGAAAAAAGAGCCTCAAAAAAATCTATAAATAAAAGTAAACGTGTTGTAGACTAGAAATTGAGCTAACTAGTCCTGGACACCCAAAGAAATTCTGTGTTCTTAGGCAAGCTGTTTTATGCCTGTCTTCAGGGTTAGACTGGGTTATCCATGGCCCTGTTTCTGTACTTAACTTTGACTTCAGAATAATGGCCAGCCATCCAGAGAGAGAATTGTAGAACAATTATTTATCCACAAGCACCTTAAATGTAATCCATAGTCAACCTAGAGTTAGAAGACCAAGTGTTTAGAAATGATAATCTTGAATTTATTATTTTTGATGATGATCATGTTGTGAGGGAATTTGGGTACCTCATGCTGTAATTTAGTGATACATTTCCCATGACCTCCTTCATCTATCTGCCTTAAAATTCCTTCAAATATCCTTATTTGGATTAACTAATATATTAGTAGGGGAATAGGCTTGGGGAAGAATATATTGTAGGCTACAGCTTTCATCTGTTTCTTCCACTATTCTCTCTAATTACTGATGGATATTTTCAAATACTTATTAACTCTGTGTGAGCTTAAATAAGACTACAATGTCCTCATTCAGGAAACACAGGCTGTAGCATTTTATGTGTCAGAAACTGAAAATGTGGGCAAGATGTGGCTCACTATCAGCTAAGGCTGCCACAGACTGCCTCGGGCCCCCACTCCTGAAGGACACAGCCTCCTAAACTCTTGTTTTAAATATTGTCATGAGATGGGTTGTGTTTCCACCTGCAGTCCCCTCTTTCTTTATAACTTTCCCCCAAATCCTATCTGGTCAATACACTACTCAGACCTACTTTTGAATTTTTATCTCCTTGTTGCAGATCCTGCCAACTAAGTAATGCACTGGTGACATTTCCATTTCACAAATCCTCCTGACCCAGCCTTCTCATTTAAAAAGTAAATGGAAATCCACAGATTCCAAAGCTTCCCCTTTCAGGGGGGAGTTTTGTGAAGATAGAATTTTACATTTTCCCCAAAATTACTCTGTAAAATTATTATAAAAATAGTATATGCTTATTGGAGAAAAGTAAGCAACACATACATCTCTTTTAAAAAGTAAAAAGTACATATATATAAATATACCACCACCCAGATATAAACACAATGATGCTATTTTTTGAGTACCAGAAATTTCCTTCTGCATATAGTAGTTGTGTAATCTTAGACAAACCACTTAAACTCTGCCTCAATATTCTAATTTGTAAAATGAGAATGAAACAGTACCTATCTCATAAGGTCAGTGTGGTGACTGCATGATTAAGTAGAGCACATAAGAAACATTATGTATGTGTTTGCTGTTGTTGTTGTTATGAATATTATGTTTATGCATGAGCATTATTATATGCATGCATATGTTATTTTCTATGTAATATAGTTTATTCAGTACATTTTAGTCCAACACCTCCTATATATAAGCCACAACTCTGTTTGCTGAGATGCAGAGATAAGCAAACTCTTGAAGGTACCTGTTCTCCTAAAGCTTGTATCCTATTAAGGAAAAACTGCTAAAATTAAAACAGTAGTAAAGACATATCATATATGTGTATATATGTTTATTTGTGTGTGTGAATGCATGTATGCCTAAATAAGATAATATCAAACTGTGATAAGTATTTGCAGAGAAGGCAATCTGGTGATTTGAAAATGAGTAATGGCATTGGTTTTCTTTCTCAGAATGTGGGAAGAAAATACAGACAGGATAAGACAGAGGGCTAGACCAGAGGTCTGGGGCATTCCAGCATTTAGAATTCAGGCAGAGCAGAGCCAGCAAAGGAGATGGGGAAGGAGAGATCACTGAAATAGAGAGAAAACCAAAATGCAGTGTCAGGGAAGATAAGATGCAATTGTACTTCAAGTGGATGATAAATGGTTGGATTTGAAAACATGCATTAATGGGTTCTAGGCATAGTTTTGGTTGTCTTTCCAAGTACTGCTTAGTATTACTAGTATTACTAGGATTAGATTTATTACTAAGAGCAGTTAGCATTTATTGCTACATGTTAAATGCTACACACTGATTTTTTACAGAGACTTTTGCATAGATTAATGAATTTAATTCTCATAATAGATTTTGACTTTGCACTAATATATGGTCATTTTCAAATCAATAAACTGAGCAGGGCGAGGTTACAAAACTTGTCCATTGTCACCCACTTAGGGTATAGAGGCCAGCAGTACAGCACCTGGACAATCCCTTTACAGAAATCGTGCTTCCTCCCCCCTGACAGCACCCATATCCACATAAATAAATATGGGGCTATTTAATTATTTTAATCCTTGCATAATTTATTTTTCAATCTCCTATTGTTGAGTATGTATGAAGTTTTCAAATTTCTGTTGTTCCAAACCGTGAATAGCCTCAAGCATATAGTTTTGCAGACTTATCATGTCCTTACAGTAGAATTATTATTTCCAAGACTGTGCTCATTAAGAAAATTGAAACACTTTCAGATTTCCCTTCATTTCAGTTGTACATATTTATGTAACTATCCATTTTTCCATGTTTGCCAGCATGAAAAATTTAATAATTAAGACCCATTCATGATTTAACTTCCATTTTGCTATTCCCGAAGTTAAACATCTTTTTCTGTATTTATTGCCATTTCCAATTCCTCTTTTGTGAAAGATCCATTCCTATCCTTTGTCCTTGTTTTGTACTGTGGTGTTCATCTCTGGCTATAATATTTGTAAGAGTTTTTCTTTTCTTTTTAATAATAAAGTAGGAATATATAACTGCTTACTTTCATATGTGTTGCAATAATTTCCCAGTTTTGCATATTAATAACTTAATTTATAATCTTTTCCTATTTAAATACTTTGCATAAATAATAATTTACTTTTCCAGGTTGTCTCTTCCTTGTTTCCAAATTTTATGCTATCTTTAGATGGGCCATCTCCACCCCAAGATAATATTAAAGTTTCTTTCAGTAAATTATGTTTTCTTTCTATACAAATATTTCAAAAGAAGGCCAATAGCTGCATGTTCAATATGGTAGCCACTATTCACATGTAGATTTTGCATTAAAATTAAAACAAAATAAAATTTGCAATGGATTCCTCAATTGCACTAACCATAGTTCAGGTGCTCATGTATAGGTAGTTCTATCATTTTGGACAGTGCAGATATAGATCATGTCCATCCTCATAGACTCTTTGTTGGGAAGTGCTTCACAAATGTTAATATGCATGGTAATCACCAAGGCATGTGTTAAAAACATCTCCTGACTCAGATGGTCTGGAGAGAAAAGACCTGAACTTCACATATTAAAAAGCCCCCAAATGATGCAACGACTTCTGGCATCACCTACAGTAACGAGTGTCTAGATTTATTTTTATGCAAGGAGTTACAAAATTCTTTATGCATGTATGTACACCCATCTCTGCTTATTTAATTGTATTATTTATTGATGTGCAATGGTATATGTATCATGTGCCAAATACCCATATATGTGTTTCCTGGACTTTCTGACCTCTTTTATTTACTCATAGCCAATTTGTTCACCTCTAGTTTTTATTTTGCTGTAGAATTTAATTTTAAAAAAGATAATTTTTTTATGATCAGTATGTAGGTATTTCTGAACTTCCTACTTGAACAGGCCATGCCATCAGTTAAGATCTGCAATCATACATTCATTTAACAAATCCCTGTCACTGGCTGGATGCAATCAATATGCTAGAGCCCTGGGAATAGAAAGAAAGTGTCCCATTCTTTCAGGATTCCCAGGCCAGCATACTTGGAGAATGAAATAGGCATGTTTGGCAGAACATGAAAAAAAAAATCTTATGACCCTATTTTTTAATCAGTGGGTTATTTATTAATGGGTATTTTATAACACAGAGAACAACCATCTAGGTTGGACTGTGCTAATTTGGGACAAACTACCACGATAAAGAGAGTTTTGATTTTTGAAACTTGAGTGAAAATTATCCAATCAAAGAAGGAAGATGGTTTATTGGAGTGAGAGTGTCTGACTGGCTAGAACTTGCAGATACTTTTTAAACAATATTTATATTGTTTTGAGTACACAGATAAACACATGTGTTATAAATATAAGATCTCCTGAAATCTTCACTTGAGACTATGTGCTGGACAAAACGAAGGAAGGATGCCTGGGTCAATTCATATGTTTCCTGTTTGGGGAACATTCCTGTTACTGCCAGGCTGCTCCCTTGACAGTGTACATGTAGTCTTGTGGATCTTATTAGACAATAAATCTTTTCTTTCTCACAGTCACTCAGCATCCTGGATCCTGAAGCACCGTATCCTGATCTGCTCCTCAATAATCCCTAAGTCATGTGTACAGCCTCTGTTGACATGTACATTGTTGTATAGGTGAAAGTCTTAAGGAAGATATGGTTTTCATTCTACCAAGACTTTCATTTTGTGCTGTTACCAGAATGCCTAAAATCTTGATTGGATGAGAAGGAGATTAGCTTTTTTCCCTAGTGGAATAATTTCATTATAGCAGAGGCGTCATCTCTTTAAGCTAAATGTGGAAAAAATAATAGAAAGATTACAGATCATGGGAAAAACTAGAAAGGCTTTGTTATAAATGATGACATGGCTTCAGAGAATACATCTTGATATATTTGAATAAACCCCTTAAGTTTAGGTAACTAGGTTGCTCAATCCAATTCCACTTTTCTCATTTGCATCATTTTTATACAAAAAGGACTCCCCCCCACCATCTGGCTGATTTACAAACTAAGAAGCACTTTCAGGGCTCTGCCTCTCCTTGTCTATCTGAGGTCACAGAAGGGACCTCTTGAACTCAGTAACATCAACACTGTTGGTCGGTATAGGCTAGAACGGAAAAAGCCAAACTCCACAGTGACTTAACAAAAGAAACAAGTCATAGACATTTTAATGACTGGCTTCCCATGGCATCAGAAACATCTATGGATTTTGTAAAGTTGTTCAAGAAGGAAACCAACATAGCTATGATCTGAGCTTTGTTCATCTCTCTATACCTTTATTCTTAATCTAAGGATTTTCAAATGTTTATTTTGTCCTATGGCTTTTTTTTCCCTCTGGATACTATTGAAATGACTAGAGACGAATTCTACATTTGGTTCTAAGATTATTTGAAAGTATATATCCTTTTCTGTTTCATTTAGGGAGACCTAAACCAGCAATTCTGGGGCTCTTTTAGACATCAACTCCCAAAAGTGCCATGAACTCCTATACATGAATATGTTTCCACAAAAGAGTTGTCTGACCAACAGACACTGGAAATGGAGCGTGTGCAACTCAGAAGATGGGGCTGATAAAATGTGATGCTTCCCGAAACCATTCTGTGAAAAGAATAAATGAAAGGAAGGATGGAAGGAAACATAATAACCATAAAATTACCTAAAGCTGAAAATATAAATGTAAAGTAAAGAACCACACATAATTATGAATACACTCTCCCTATTCTTTTGGGATAAAAATACTTTTAAACTCTTGGAATTTTTGTGGTAAAAAGTGGTGGGTTCTTTTTATAGTTA
Organism: Manis javanica; assembly: GCF_040802235.1. Lineage (NCBI taxonomy): Eukaryota > Metazoa > Chordata > Mammalia > Pholidota > Manidae > Manis > Manis javanica. The sequence continues at coordinate 11,826,020 of NC_133167.1, read as the reverse complement.
ACAACCATATGTCAGTCTCTCCTCATTTTATTTGAAATCATCCCGGTGATGAAATCAAGGTGACTGAGAGCCAGCGTGTTGGCCAAAGGTGGTGAGCTGCACAGTCATCCCAGACGCCTTGGCTGCTAATCCCAATGAGCTAATGAATTCAGCAAATTTATCTGGCTATTATTTTTCTCATATGTGGAAATGCACTTTACACTAGTGTCTATTCAAGCTTTCTATAGTTCAAGAATATTACCCTGCTCAAACCTGATAGAACTATCAGTCATGATAAGGCATTTCCACTTCCTAAACTGTTGGTCATATAGTTTCCTCAGAAAGAACTTTTTCTGCTTTTGGTCATGGGCTGAAAGGCAACTTTGATTAGAACACGTGACTACTAAAAGTAAGGATACATTACTACCCCTCTTGATCTTGGTGTGGTGGCTGTTACTAGTTTCTAAGTGCTGTTTGAGGCACTTTTCTATAATGTGCTATGTTCTTAGAGTCCTCACAGGACAGAGAGGAAGAGAGGGAGAGGGGATGAGGGGAGAGAGAGAGGAAGACAGAAAGAGAGATGTGACCTCTTCTCTTTGCCAGTTACACTTCCCTCCCTTTGTTTCCTCTGTCTGATCCTCCAGAGAGCATTTAACAGATGGTCTCTTCCAACCAAAAAAGTAGATACACAAAGACCAGAAAATAAATGACATATATGTTTCACTTTAGGAATATTCAGACACGTGCAAACTGAGTCTTACAGTAATGTAATGTGTTGCATTTATTTTCCCCCAGAGACTTTCTAGTTCAAAAAAACCCCTCAAAATTTGCAAATCATAGTACAGTCCCAGATGGCATTTAAAAATCAGGAAGGTGAACTTAAGTTGATTATTTTTTATAGTTGGTTGATGCATGAAAAATGACTTTACATTCAGGACACATTTTTCTAAGAAACTAGTTATGAATTTAGATGCTTAGGATAACCCTTGGGAAAAATCAGCTTGCGAGTGAAGGTAATTTACAATAAGAGTTATTGGAAAAGAATGTGAGGGGAAAAAGTCTCCAGGTCACTGTTGAATAATAAGCTAATTCACTATTGAATAATAAACTCTTTTTTTCCTCTCAAAACTGATATTTTAGCCAAATTTAGACGTAAGCTTATTGCTTATGGTTGCTTTTACCAGAGTACCGATTTATATGTAAAAACATCTACATTACATTTCATTACACTTTTAACCTGGAAGAAAAGCAAGTTCACTAAAAATATAGAGCTTGATATGTGTATGTGTGCATTTATACACATGTATTTTGGTATTTGTGTATGTGTCTATTATATAACATGGTATACATGCCTATTTCAGTAGGATATTAGGAACAGAATGAGGCGAATCCTCAGAAAATGCAGAAAATAGAATGACTTTAATTTCAACAGTGAGTCTACAGGAGTTAGTGACACACATGCCACAGTCAATTCACACCGTATTTCCATTAAACAAAACACAACATGCACTGTGGGTGAGACCTTTTATTTGACATACGTGTGCCCTGCGAGTGTTCTTTCTGAGCGGGCTAGTTTTGTTCTCAGGCCAGGGAGCAGGTGGCACGAAGCTGTTTTGATGAGGTTAAAAGGCTCCTCCCCTCTTTTCCCGAGCAGCAGCCTGAAGTACGTCAGCAGTAATTGTGTGCCTGGCTTCGCTGTGCAGGGAGGGTGGAGGCAAAATTGATATCAAATAAGGGTATCAAACTGAGACCTGGATGTTCCGTTTAAGTTGTTGCTCATTTTCATTCTCCATGCCAGGGGGTGAAAAGCTTTTAACTTCAGCATCCTCTGTAATGAGAACATTTATTTTTCATGGATTTATATTTTTCTTCTCCATAAAGATTGAATTTGTGTTGTACTAGATATAAACGAAGGGGTTTCTTTATCCTCTTTTCATTTTACTATGTACTAGTCAGGCTTTAGTTCAGATAGAAAGGAGGGGTCCTGCGGCCTAGGTGGGAGGCCTTTACCAAGCATGGGAGGCCCCAGGGAGCCGAAATCCGAAGTAGAACGATGCTGCTTTCGGGAGTCTTGTGAGCTCTTCAGCTGCTTCTCTCTTTTCCAATGGGCCTAGGGAACAGGAACTATCCAAGGTGCTAGAATGCTGGCCGCTTTGCTGTTCAATGCAGACGGATTGCACACACAGAGAAGAAAGATTACTGCTTATTTCAGAAGGTAGGTTCTTTGTTTCAGAATCCCTGATTAATCAGCAGCATCAACAGACTGAGGCAGCTGGAGAGGAGAGAGAAGCAGGAAGGGAGGGAGTCAGGGGCAGGGAGGGAGGAGAGAGAGGGGGAGAGAGAGGGAGAGTGCTGGTCGTGACGGGGGAGGGACGATGCCACAGCTAGGCTGCTCCAAACCTGCTGTATGTGAGTGGCAATGAGAAAGAGCATCTTTTTGGCTGAAAGGAGGCATTTAGAGAGGATGTTTCTGATTTTTCGCTTTCATTTATTTTTGTCTTCACAGAATATAATCAAATGAGGCACCTTAGTCAGCCCGGGTGATTGCTTCGAGTCTTGTAATAATTTGTGTAGCAAAGTGGGTAAAATCATTCAATTTCTTCCCCGCTGGACCTGGAAGGAGAGGGGCTGTGTGTTCATCCCCACCCATTAGCTATGCCCTCTTTTCTCTGAATGTCGATTTAAGGAAGCAGGCACCTGCCTTTTGCCACTGCATCTTTCTAGCAAACTTTAAAGGCCATTTTATCTGATAGGAAGACTATCAAGAATGCTCTGATCTCTAGTGATGAAGAATCTGGGAGTGGACCCTTTCCCCATCCAGATAAAATGCACTTTAACTGAAGAAAAACGGAGCTGAACTGCAAGTCCATTTCTTATGGTGCTGGATTACTCCTGCAGAACTGCCCTGAGATCAGCCGCGAGGGAGGGCTTTGACAGACACAAGTCACCTTCTGATTCTTGCACTTAGCCCTCCCCGGGGACTTAAATTTTGGTACGTATATCATTTTTCAGATTCTCTAAGCATGCAAATCGAATCCTGCACTAAGCAGATCAAGCAATCTGGTTATGAAATGGAATCTATTTTATCTAGGGATACTTAATGCTGAAGTTTGCATGTCTTATTAGGTGGAGCAGAAATAAAGCCACAGCTAAGGTATCCAGGCTTTAATGAGCCTCAGGCTGTTTCCGTACCCTCTCGCCTACTTAGTTATATTGCCACAGAAATGGTTAAACTGGATTTTCATTAGTAAAATAAGCCATGATGAATTATTAAAAGCATTGAAAATATTTTCCAGGGTATTAATTGGCAGTCACGTTGTGCATGCTAGCTATTTATCAGCTATTCCATACCATAAATATTTAACAACAGTTTCTCAGCACATTTGTGTCAGCCCTAGTTTACATTCTCACAAGAAAAAAAAGTACAGATCCAAAAAAAGAACCCCAAACTATCAGACATGCACCACGACTGATTAGACATAAATCTTTTTGAGAAGCATGTATTTTAATACCACCCAGTATCAGGAGGATTTTGTTAGTCTCATCACAATAAATATTTTTTATAGAACTATAAGGAGACCTGTTTTATTTGGGACATGTTTATTTTATTGGGGTGTCCCCATTCTGGTTTCCCCAACTTCTGTCAATATTTTAAGTACAAGAAATGTGGATATTCCCTACTTGGAAGAACTACTATATGAAATAATATTATTCATTCTCATAGAACAATATTGTGTTGGTACCGTAAACCTGCATTAAAAAAAAATATTCCCAAAATAAGGGAATCCAGTTGAAGAGGTAACGCGATGTAGTTTTGGTCATTTTCCTCTTAAGGAATTTATAACCAAGTAGTGTAGAGTCATGACTGTAGAAAAAGAGTGCAAATTACTCCTCTCCCAATTCTTCACATGTTAAACAACATTCCAGCTTATATTCTATATTGTCCAGTGGCAAACAAATTAATATGAGGAAATGTGAGGCACCAATGCCGAAATGATTTTATTTTTCTGTGAAAAGTGCAACATATGTTTGCCAACTCAGCAAAGAAGGGGACTTTGTGAAAGACATTGGCAGTTTAGAAAATCAGAGAAAACAGACCTAATAAAAACTATTACAACTTCAGAAGGAGCTTTAGAGAAACCCAAAAACTGGAGGCATCTGTAAAGTTTGGAAAGAAAAGTGTAAAAGTCCTAGAGACAAGAAGGCTGACTATTGTTTAAAAAATAATTAAGTCATGGACTTCCAATTCAGTTATATGGTATCCATTGCAGTTCCAGTCAGTAATTTCTCTTACTGATTATATCTACTTTGTGAATACTGCCTTGCAAGCATCTGGAAACATTTGGCCAAAGGCTTAAAGAGTCAGCCATTGACATTTTGCACGAGTCCTTAATATTAGTGGAAATGTGCAATCTCTTTAGACCATGGGCAAATAACACCATGACAACCTCTGGAAGTTGGGGGAAATATTCAGTTTACGATGCTAGTACATCAACAGGATCTATGCCCATTTTACCCACTTTGAAAAGGGAGATAATGGAGAAAAACTCAGAACAAAGTAATCTGCTTTTTGAGAAAAAAGCAATCAGTGTCTTTGTAGTCACTTTGACAAGCTCTCTTGCTTTTAACTCTAACATTTCCCATTTTGGGCAGAACAGCTGCATTTTGATGACAGTGAAAATGAGAAAATGAGTGTGACCATTTGTGGGGTTGAGGGTACGATTTCAAGCATAATCAAAGTGAAATTATATAGGACTTATTTTTGACAGATTATAAGATTTTATCAGAAAAACAATGTTGACATGGCTTATGTGGGCTATGGATTATGAGCAGGCAATCTACTATGTTGATTTGGTTCTATGTGAAGTCAGCAAATTTTAGAAATTAATTTGCATACACAAATTTTACATATGTATATGAAGCCTGATTATTTAAACACTTGTGTTTTCAAATTGGTCTGAGAACATGCAAAAAATGTAAAAGATCTTTTTCTCCTGATGAACAACAAAATATAGTCAAGACTGCCTTGGGAAACTTCTATTTGAATAAGTCGATACTACTGGTCAAAATAGGATTCTCTTTCTGGAGAAAGATGCAATGATTGCAGTGGGAGGGAAAATCAAATTTTAATAACTCAAGTTCTAATAACTTCCTCACAGCATTGAGGCAGGTGTGTCTTGCAAACCTCAGAATAAACAGGGGTTGAGACTTGAAAACTTTCCCATATGCATATACAATGAAATACATAAATGTGAAATGAAGGTACAATGTCTAGGCTTTCCACCAGGAAATTTATTCCCTTGTCTGTATTTTGTTTTTCCCATCTAACACGAATAGCATTATAATAATAGCACAAAATAAGCTTTACCTTATGCTAGCTATAAAATTACCTTATGGTGTTAACTGTGACCTACAATTTAAGAAACTTATAGAACTTCAAGAACTGAGGAGTAGCTCTCTCCTAAACAAGTGCTTTTTCTTCTACTTCATAGATATGAAAAATATTTGGATTAATAGAGTGTTCACAACTTTGTATCTTAGAAAACCAAAGTTTCAGATGAACAATAGTTTCATTTCTGAAATTCTAAGTAGCCACTTTAAGAAGAGAATAAAAAAACCACCACTATGAGGCTCAGTGGACTAATTCACTCAGATGGTACTGGAACACCAAAGCCCTGCCTTCAGTAAACGATCTTTCAGGTGGTAAATGATCCTTATGAGGGCTTTGCCCAAGAAATCGGTGCACACCTCCACCTGAGCCAGTCCTTATGGGCCCAGAGTGGATGATGTTACAATGCATGAAGTAATAATAAAGGAGTAATTTGTTCTGAATTTTAAGAAAAGGAAAGAGAAATATTTTAATGTGTATGAGGAGATGGCATGCCTAATATTTCTCTAACCCTTTTTGTACATCTTTTCTTCAACAATGACCTGTCATTAATCAAAAACCCACTATGTACTATGGGGGGAACCCAAATTTGACATCAGGTTGTGCCACATTAGATATCCTCTGATAACCTGAAGCCACACAAAATTGATGCCTGAATTTACAAAGGCAATAGCCCTTTCAAATGTATGATCTTAAACTTTTTGCATACATTTATTTCTAAAAAAAGGGGCCCACCTTTTTTTTTTTTAACTTGAACACTAAAAGTCATGTACTTTCTCAGCTTGTTGAATTCCTTGGATGCAAGCAGTGGCTACAAAAAGAGAAAAAGGGAGTGAATTTTTTATGTTTTTATGGATTCCATTTGGATATCTTACGTAAGATAAATATTAGGCATGCCATCTCCTCATACAGGAGTATATGTAGCATATAGTTTTACTTCAGTGGCAACATTGTAAAGAAACATAATGTTACTTTCAGCTCTAGGCTTATCATTAATAAGGTATAGTTATGGTTTTACACAAAAGAAAATTAAAAAATGGTTAATTCAATAAAAAGTGAAATTTTTAGTGTTTTAAATATGATCTGAATCACACTGGCATAAGTTAGTATGTATTAGCTTATAAGACTGAAATTTCAAATTTCAGAAAGTGTCACAATATTACACAAAGTAACCTTTGTGAAGGGTGTGGTCAATAGGAAATAAGTAACAAATGTGAAAGAATAAAATAAAGCAGAGCAACTAACCGTCCAGTTGTATTTAAGCCAATGTACATAGCTTTTATTAGAATGCCAATGATTCTAAATACAGTAATTCAAAAGTTAAACAAAAGGAGTTTCTTATCAATATAGAGTATAACTGTGGAAGAAAGGTGTAAAGTGATGGTGTGGTTATCTGCGATTTGTATGGGGATTCTGAGCTCAGTACTTTTAGCTGTTTTCCCAGGAAAGACCCTGACACAAATTTTAAATATTAGCCATAACCTCCAAGAAAAAGAACATAGACAAACACACACATATCTTGCACTATTTGAATCAATGCTATGCATTCCAACTAAATGCCTTGTGGATAAATGCCTCAGATGCCAGCTTTCAACCAGTTCTCAGGGCATTGGGAGTTGGGAGAGGAGAGAGGCTAAAATGTCTAATTTGTTGTGAGCAAAAATGGCTGCAGAAGCATACTACTTCAAATAAAAGGGCTGTTCAGAGAAATGTAAAAGTTCCCCTCAAGGTCACCCACTCTGCTGTCACAAAGATCCCATACAATAATGTGAGGTCTAATAAGATAGACTCTTTTATTTATTGTGATATATCTAAAGATGCAATCTGAAGAATAGAGGCTCATTTCCTTCTTAACTAGGTCTTCTAAAATGCTGACAATAGGAATTAGGTGCTCCAGACAAGCCTTTATAAAATACTTATATAAAAGATTGTTGTTCAGACACCAGAAAAAAACTTGATTTAATATCCAACAGTCAAAAAGAAGTCATATTTTTTATGGTATAGAACATACCTTATGCATTACAGATCCTAGCCATAAAATGAACTTTTGGAAGACAAACGGATTTGTGATCATTGTTGTCTGTGGTTTCTCACTTCATGGAAATTGTAGCAGTTATAATGTGGACATTTAATATAAGGTTCCCTTTTCTTTAGTGAGGCCATGAACTGTTCATTCATAGTCTAGTTGCCTGAAAAACACCATTTGGCCTGAAAGAGTGGAGTCCAAGTGTTTGAGGAAGATGATGAGCTTCATGGCTCATATGTCCCAAAGCCCTTATTTTCCAAATGTGGAAAATGCAGCTGAATGAATGACTGTTTGGTCTATATGCATTTGGTTAGTGGGCCAGTTAGTTAACAGATTTGGGGGTTTCCATTTTCTCATCTGTGAGTAAGAAAGTTGACTGCACTAGCAATCTATTCACCCATGTTTCAAAGTTAAAATATATTTACCAAGGAATTATTACTGAACATAATGTTGGCCACAGTTAAGAACTGTGACAACTATCTGATACTAGAGTTAGTGACTAATAATTATGGTCATGTTAACTGAACACTTACATGCATTTTCTAACTGAATCTTACAATACTGCAAGGAAATGCATTTTGAGAATATGGAAATTGAAACTTGAAGAGGTTAATTAAACTGCACAAATCAGAGATCTAGATGGGCTTTCATTGGGATTCTCAGGCCATACGGCTCCACTCAAGTATTCTCCTCAGGACTGAATCCTTATCACCCACCCCCATTACAAACTACCTTTTTACATGTGGACAAGAAAGCAGAAAAGTATGATCTTTAAACATTGGTAGAATCCAAGTCCATTTTTTAGTTTTAGTTTTAGTTTTGAAAACTAGGTAGAATTGCTGAAAAGTATTTCTTGTTCAACCTCAAAAATGGTGACAGTACATCATAACAAACTGGTGAATGCCACCCCTGCTACCTCGATCAGCACCCTTGTCACACTGCACTGCAGTTTGTATTTATTGTGCTCTTATGCTGTCATGTGAACACCTAGAAGGACACAATTCTGCCTTTATCAATGTCTTGTTCATTAAAGGTGCTCAAGAAACATTTGAATAATTGAATGTTTATTGAATCAAATACTTCTCTAGAACTAGAGGACATAAGCATATTCATAAACATCCATCCAGTTTTCATTACTCTCAAGTTTTACTGGGTTTTCTGGTTGATTTTCATCCCCCAAATTTTCATCTCAAAGGAAAAATCTTATAATATACCTTTTCTTACTATAAATATTTTATGATATTATTATTTAATATTTTCTCAGAATAGACATGAATTAACCTCCAGCCAAAGGCCTTATAGGAAGATAATTTCCAGAGGTACACAATTAACCTTGTTAATATTGGGAATATATAAAACTGTAGAAAGAATCACTGATGTCATTTAGATGGGAGGAAAACTTAAGGAAAGGCATAAAAACCTTTGGGTAATGCCTTGCACAATGGAAAATATCAATTTTGCTCGAGGGCAGAGTGGGAGTGATCATCTTGTATCCTGAGGCTTTATTTCTAGAATCCTTGTAATACTGACTTGACTTGCTTAACTATGGTAAAATTAATTGTCAAAAAGTTATGCAGATCTTTTTTTGGTATCTAGGCACATCTAGCTGAAGTCTAAAAGTGAATTCCCAGTAACGGTAGGTAATGCTTTAGCTCTCTGAAAATCATATTCTTGTATTTTTCCCCCCAAATTGCAATTATCTGTAGCAGTAATTTCCTCTTCTTACATATGTCCACCACTTAAGCATCTATTCTCGTAGACTAATATTAGAATACAATTCGGTTAGGTTAGATAGTTGGAATTAAAAGACCATGTCGTTTGCTAACCCATAATGGCTTAAAACCAAGCCAAACATAGTAAAACTTACAGCAAAAAATCACACATCAATAAACAACCCACCATCTATTCTCTAGTTTCAACAGTTTCTTACAGATTGGGAAATAAATCCTTAAATTCAGAGTGGGCTTCAAATAACATATGGGTCTGACTAGCAGCTGAAATGCTAATAAATTCTGATAAGAAGTAAAGTTCCCAAAGTTACAATCCAGGTTATGGAACATGGTTATACTTGTAAAAAAAATCAGAATGAAAATGATTCATAATGGCAAAAATGATAGCCTAGGACTTCACTAAACTGTTGGGCTGATATTTTAAATGTATCTTTCTGAACCTTGGGAAGAAAGTAAAAGATGTAATTTATAATTTTTAAATAGCTAACTTTTTCCTCCCTTGTTAATTGATTGCTCTCTCTTTTGATTTTTCCATCTAACTCAATTACACCAGTTTCCTATACCACGGTGTATATGCAGCTGAGGGTGGTAAGCCTTATAAAGCAAGAAGGATAAAATACTCTTCTTGTATACAACTAATTAAATTTCAGTTCTATTTTTAATTGGTTAAAGCACAATTACTCTGTCCCCTGGCCTAACTGATCTCTGTGATTCACTGGATACCTCAACTTCAAGCCGTGCTGATTTTCATGACTTGCTGGTTATCCATCCATCCATCCATCCATCTATCTCTACACAATCTTCCTTCTGTAATTTTCCTATGATATTAGCTAACACTGTTATATGTTCACTATTGCTGTATTCTGTGATAAATTATTTGAGGCCATCAACTTTCTTAATCTTCACATCAGCAGGAAGTAAGATCTATTATTTTGTTAAGTGAGCATAATATGTATTGGTTGAGAGTTCTTTGCTTTTGTTGTTGTTTTGATTTGATTTTGGTTTCTCAGTAATCTTTGCTCTGGCTTGGGTTTTAAACCTTCATGTACGAATGACAATCAGAGTTGTCACTGCCTCATTTACCAGACTGGCCAGGATTAACACCATCCCGGTGGCCTTATTTGAGTTATAGTAGGAAGCCATTATAAAGCACCATTTTGGAAAATAATGGCAGGTCAAAAGGGATGGTGTCTTAGACAAATTATATTGGAAACGTGTATTTCATTTATTATTGCTATAGTTTGCATGAATAGTTCAGATTCATAAATTTTAATTTAAAATTGTAAGGAAAATATACACTGTAAAAAAGTTTGTTCTGAATAATTATATCATTTTATTTTAAATTGAGCAGAAATGTCTTTATGGGGATTAGAAATAAATGAAGCTTGGATTTGATATGTTTCACTTGTATAAGAACACAACATTTTTTGAACACAAAATCGTGACTCTAATTATGTAAACCAACATTTGTGCACACTGTATTTGTACCTCACATTACCTTTTGTGCAAGAGCTTTGGCCTTTGACCTGCTAATTTTGCTGCTTTGAGGGACAATGTTTGCTACTCAGACAACATTCATCTAATATTTACTTCAAATAATCTGATAGTTTGTAATTTCTAATGAGACGTTTTCTCTAGATAGATTCTCCATAATTGCAATTTTGAGTAGGGAGAATAAACGGCACCTTGATTTTAAATGCTGTCATTCCTAGGAACCATATATTCTCATCCCACAGGTGGTGTTCCTTTCTACATGATTTCCTCCAAGATGATGAGCTGCAATCCCGAGGAAGACCCGCTGGACACGTTCCTCCAGTACATTGAGGACATGGGGATGAAGGCCTACGATGGCTTGGTTATTCAGAACGCATCAGACATTGCTCGAGAGAACGATCGCTTGAGAAATGAAACGAACCTGGCCTACTTGAAGGAGAAAAACGAAAAACGGCGAAGGCAAGAAGAAGCGATAAAACGGTAAATTTAAACAAAAGTATTCCAAGTGCACAAGGATATCTGTGTGTCTGTCAAGAGGCTGTGATGCTGTCGCCTGGTCAGGAAGGGGCTTGTCAGAGGTAGACATGAGGAGCTAAAGTGGAAATGGCATCTCAGCCATACCATAAACACATCTGTCCTACTGACAGGCCCCTTGCCTTGGTGAACAGAAGTTGTTTTTACCTGTGTGTTGTGTGTATGGAGGTACAGATGGGATGGGGAAAGGGTTCAGCTTCCTGTAAATGAAAGGTCATCCCAAACAATCTCTTGCTTAAAGCACAGATACTTTTAGTAGCCAATGTTTGACTAAAATGCCTAAATTGACTGGTGGCTGTTTATAGTTCTTACCTTGTTACGAGTTCATTTCCTTTCTAAGTTTCCTAGAGGACTGAAGTCCAAAGAAGACTGCTTATCTTTTAATTTTCCAAAGAATGTTTGTGACAGTGTTTCCTGGGGTGTGTGTGTGTGTTTTCCAGGGGTACAGATACTGGCATACTGTGTTTGGCAGAGTTCTGTTTCTTCAAAGAAGTCCATTTACTAAGGACAAAAAAGCAGAATTTAGGAAATTAGTCCATATCAATTAGCTGGATACAGAATAATAAAAATTTAGCTATTCTAAGCATTGGTGGATATTTCATCTAATTCTGGCATTAGTACTTTTGCTTATCTCTCTGTGAATGTTATGGTATTAGAGAAAACAAAAGAATTCTTTTAAAATAAACTATTTATTCTTATAAAGAGGCTAGGTAAGGCTGCTCTACTCCAATGTTTGATGGCCAACAGCTTTACATGAGAAGTGGGTAGAGACAGAGAGAAAGTAGTGAAAACATGAAAATAGGTATGTTGTTGCAAAGGATTATTCTGAAAGAGTGCAATCTTTTTATTCTGAACTGTTAAAATGGAAATCTATTCTATTATCAAGGATAAAAATGCTTGCAATATTGTATACTTGAGAAATATTTTCATAATTCAATATATTTATCTTTATGTCATTATATTGTTGAGGGACAATATTGTTTATTTCTACTTAATTTTAGTTGGTATCACAGATTCTTTTCTTGGATACACTAAATGCCCTTTCATTGGGCATTTTTTTCTCTGGGAAGGACTTCTTTGTGTATGTGAGTATTTTACTTTACCTTTATGAGTATGAATTTTCTAAAATTCAAAACAAAAAAAAGGATAGCCCACATGATTTCTAAAGTAATTTCAGCTTTAAAATGGAAAATATCCTGACCAAGGCATTAAAATTTGAGAAAATTCTTTTCTGCAGGCATATAAACCCAGTTCATTCACAGAAGAGTTTCCGTAGACTTTACTAAGAGCTCAAAGTGTGTTTATCACTATACTATCAGCTTCTCTGTTTCATTGATGACCTTAAGAAGGTTTCTAACTAAAGATATTAAGACAGCAAAAGTGCCTTATTTTTGACAGCGTATTTTCAAATGTTCAAAAGGATATAATCAAAACTCAAGGAAATCTGAAGTCCAAGGCAGGGGAACAGGAATAGCAAGTGATACATGCGACATGTGACATCGTTATTGATGCTCAAGCTACAGGGTAAGTTGCATGAGAAGAACGACTCTGTTTTTCTACACAGTTCTTAGAACAGGATCTAAAGCATTTTTATTACTCAATAAATACTTTCTGTTCAATGGATTACTTGATTAGAGAAATGTATGTCGGAACTTTACTAAGTGCCAGGCAGTGTTCTAGACCTCACTGGGAGAACAATGAATGGGCCACAGTTCCTGATGGTAAGGGAACTACTTTTGAGGGAAGATTAAGGAAAGTCAACTCTGAACAAATAAGTATCTATGAATATACATGACAGGTGGTAATGCTTTTTAACACTGTAAAACAAAGTGGTGGAAAGGAGATAAAGACAGAGCTCGGTGGAAGTCCTCTCAAATTAAAAGACATTTGAGACATTGGAAACCTACTGCTGGAGATATGAACCGTATGGCTATCTGTGGGAAAAGAATTCCAGACAGAGGGAACAGCAAGCTCGATGTGTTTCCAGAAGAGGATGAGGGGTGTTGGGTGACCAATGCAAAGATTTGGGGGATATGATTTCAGACTGGTAGTGGGCCACCAGGTAATGTAGAGCCCGACAAGCTCTTGCACTTCACCCTGAAGGAGAAAAAATATGTTACTGAAGGTTTTTGAGCTGGGGTGTGACATGTTGTAACTGAACATTTTTTAAGAATTACTCTGGTTTCTGGGTGTTTAAATAGATGGATGAGGTATAGCCAAAAGCAAGAAATTCAGAAAGAAAGCTTTTTCAATAATTCAGGTGAGAGATGGTGGTGATTTAGGCTAGGATGGTAACACTAGTGGTGGCATAAAATGATGAAACTATGGGTACCATCAGGATTTTCTAATTGATACAAAGGAGTTGAGTAAGAGAGAAGAACTGAAAATGGCTTTCAAGTTTATTGTGTGTTGTTTTGTTATCACCTGAACAGCTAGAAGAATGGTGTTTCCACTTAATGAAATGGTAAAGATTAGAAGAGAAGCAAGTTTAGGTTTGATGTTGGTGAAATTGAAGCTCAGTGAAGATATGCCAATTTTGTGAGCCCTTTTGGATGTCAAAGAAGAAAATGCTGGATAGTCGGTTGGATCCAGGATTTAAGGCTTATGGTAGAGATCAAAGCTGGAGATAAAAGTATGAGTCTGTAGTCTATAGATGTCAGTCCTGAACCCAGCTGGGGATACCTAGAACCCCAAATTAGAGATAATATAAGTACCCAGGACTGCTCCCTGGGGCATCTAATTGCTAACATGACAGGAGCAGTAGATCAGTAAAAACAGCCCATGAGAAAAGAGAACCACAGAGATGGGTGATGCCGTGAAATGAAGTGACAAAAAGGATTGAAGAAGAGAGAGATTTTCCCAATAAATCAAACATGGTGAAGCCTGAGCATTGACTGATGCTTTTTACCGCGCTGGTGGTGTTGACAAGAACAGTTTTGGTGGACGGCTGAGGATGAAACACAGTGAGATTATGTTCATGAGAAGGGGGAAGAGAGAAGGTGAAGCAGAATATAGAAAACTGTACTGAGGACTTTGGAGGTTAAAATTTTTTTCAAAAATATGGAGAGCTGAAGGGAGAAGTCGGATCAATGGTGGTTTTTCTGTTTTTCTTTTTCCTTTAAGAAGAAAGAAAATGAATTTATTGTAAATGCTGATCCAGATGAATATAATAGGAAAGGAAATGTTAATGATGACTTAGGAGACGGAAAGAAAGATTACTGTGATTATGTCACTGAGTAGGTGGGAAGGGATGGGCTCTGAGGCGTCTTATATGGAGCTGGGACTGCTCAGCATCCTAGGAGAAGGGCTGCCCGGGGTGTGGAGGACTGAAAGATGAATGAACGAATGACTAACCCTGCAAAAGAAGGCCCCAAACTTAGTTCATCATATCCCAAATACTACTGTAATGTTGCTTCCATAGCTGTGACATATGCTAGAGTTTGAAGATGTTACGTGTGTCTTGTTTCTATAACTTCCTACTCTTTCTTACACCTGCACCCCCCTCACACCCAATGTTTTTCTGGAATCTTAAAGTGCAAAAAAATCTTTGGAAAGGACAAACTACTAGGAAATCTTCCTAAATTATTGAGGCTGCTAGATGCCTTTCTTTCTCAAAAGCAGGCTCCATGTACGATGTGAGGACATGGAAGTCTCTGGATGTGTGTAGTCTGGAAAGAGAAACATCAAAGGAACCAAACAAGTGTTGACTGGTCATGAGATTTAAGGCCTGGCATGACTTTGCAGCAGGGCTGGCTGAGGATATCTCAAGTCATCCCATCTCAGTATCCGTTATAATGTCCAAATTCAATTTTATGGTGTTCATATGGTGAACAGTATCTGGGGTTCTGAGAATTTATCTTTTATTTTCTCCTCATAGTACATCTTTGTAATTACTTCAGCTTTCCTAGTAGGAAATAGATTTTTATTATTTTTGAAAACTCCACAGCAACATTCTGGTCCCAAAGACATTTTGAGGTTCTAGGAGTGGCAACAGGAACAAAACATCCACATCTAAATTTAACACATCCTTTTTAGTATCTTAGTGTAATTTATGTCCAGTTGTAGAGCAAATTCAGCATGACATTAATGAACACAGCCTAATCAATTAAAATTCTTTAACATGTCTGCTGAATGCTTTCTTAAATATATACTATGATTTGATGTATAGGATATAAATGTTGAAAATCTAAAGATGGGGCATATTTGACCTTGAAAAGACATTAATGATGATTCTCTGTGAAATATGCCAATTGCAATTTCAGAAATCTGCAGACTGCCAAGGATTGCTTAAAAAATGGAAATGGGATTTCATATAATTGACCTTCTGGATCACATATGTGCTGAAATGTCTTTTGTGCAGAAGCTTAAAACACTGAGCTCTTAGGAAAAGAATATCCTCATCACTTGCTCGGTGTTCTAAGTCACTTAGGCTTTCTGAGCCCGGTACCTTCTTTTCAAACTAACTTGATCCCCTTGTTACTGGCATGACTTTGTACCTTCATTTCCATTTCTCAAATGGGATTTTACTGAAAAGGTTTGTTTTGGGCAAAAAACTCTAAATAAATAAAAAGTGATACTATTAGTGGTTTTCTTAACAGCCTCAAATAACCTATGGTGAGGAAGAAAGAGAAAGACTTAAAGGAGAAAAGTTAATGGAGAATGAAAAAATTATTTCAGTAGCTCACAGGCCTGCCTTGGAAAGTCAGTATTCACAGGTAACACCTTGGTTAGGACATCAAGTAAGGATATTCACTGAGAAGGACGAACATTCAGAAGGTCATCTGGTATGTGGAGATTGCTTCGGTCTGATGCTTCCCTTCAAATGAATTTTTTCTTTCTGAATTCTGCAACCAGTCCCTGCACTGTCTAATTTTACTATTCACCACAGCATTTTTGAAAGCAACATAGGAAATAAAATAATAAAAAGCAACAAGATAGTACATGTCTTTCTATGTTTTCTATTGTAGGAAAGAGTTGAGTTTTTTCTAATGAAACAAATGCTACCTTAGTGAAAGTCTTCTAAACATTGCAAATCTGGAAGACAGCTCTTGACTGTAGCAAAGTGGTTCTGACACAAAGGACTACTTAGGCTGATTAGGAACCTCTCTATTCCCTGTGGAGCTCCCCAAGGGATCTATATGAGGTTATACTTCCTCTTTAAAAGTGACAGTCAGAAATGGAATTAGATTACTTACAACTCCTTTAAAAGATACATGCAATTACATATTAGTATGTATTCTTGGAAGCTGTTTATATTTGAAGATTTCAGTATTTCTGTTAGTCAAAGAGAAACAAAGGACCACTATCGTCCATCCTTTAGACCATGGAGAAAAAGAAAAGTAAAAATGAAAATAAAGAAAATATTTGGTTTTCCTTTAGCAAAACATCTCTGTCTAAAAAGCAAATGGCTATGATACCAATGTTTTTCATTAACTAATATTTTAAATGATTACCCAAAGACATAATTACACAGAGAATTCTTATTAGAGAAATGTTAAGAGTCACATAAATCCTCCCTAGGTAGATACGGCTCCTAGAATCATACTCGTGATTTGTGGCAGAAAACTTTATGGAAATAGAGAGCATTTACTGAAGTGAATTTCAGTGAATGATATATCTATTCAATGCAGCTCACATGGCTACTTTGGTCACGAGTACATCATCTCATTGGATAAATTTTAATCATAGGCATGTAGAAAAATGTAATACTCTATTTGTATATCAAAAACAGATGGTTGAAGCTCCATAGCTCAGGAGAAATGAGGACAGTTAAACGAACCAGAGTTCAGAAACACAACTGTGTCAACTTTTATAAATATGCTACAGCTTGTCTTGGCATATTTAGAAATATTCTAGAAATACTCTAGAATTAGCTATAGCTCCTACAGTTAGAGCATAGGAAACAAACCCAAAAAGCCCCCAGCCAGACTCCTACCTAGAATGAAACTCAAATCTGCAGCATGTCAGGGTCTTGCTGAAATGAATCAGCTGATCTGATCTGATGTGAATTTCTGACCTAATTTTGCTGTAGGACTCAGTGCTCAGGCAGAGAAAACAAGGTTAATGTGTTGATAAGAGAGCGAGATTAAACAGTAGACAGTATCTTAATAACCCTCTCTAATTTCAGCTTCCTCTTGTGTTTGTGATGAATTCCAATCACTTTTGTATTAATCATTTCAGAGGACCACAAGCTGTTTTGCTTGTTTTTATGTTAAAATTATGCGTTCAGATTTTCTTTTTTTCAAAGCTAAACAAGATATCCAGACATTGGAGTAGTTTTAGTTACAATACCAAATTCATGGGGAGATTTTAATTCATAGCACCACGCAATTATAAGAGAGTATTCAATAATTTGCCTTGTCCATCCCTTACTGACTGCTCTTTATTGAGCCAGAAGCGAAATCTGCAAGGCTGATCCTAAATGAATTGATTTATTAAAAGTGTTCTATGTTTTCTTCCAGTGCTGATAGGGAGAGTTAATATCAATGAGCATATCTCTTCGGACACCACTTAGCTTATTAATATTAACTCTCCCCACTTAGCCTGAGTGCAGCACATTTTGGCTGGTGTGCCGGCTCACTTGTAAGTCCAAATGGTGTCTGTCCTGCTGGTCTCTTATTTCCAGTGAGGGTCACCCCAGGCCTAAGATGATTCATAAAACTTTAGCAATTCACATGATAATGTATTTGTAATAGAGACGATTTTAGGTTTTTCATTCAATCAACCGCCAGGACAGATTAGAAGTCACATAAAGAGGGACCTTTAGTGGCTCATGTTAAAGGAAGCTTCCTCCTTCTTCTCACATAAGTTTTTGAGAGCTATTTATACTTTTGGTTGTTTCAACTTTAATTATATCCCGGGTTGAGCACTGGCTGTATATTTTAAGATGCTCAATGACTGTTCCATATCTGAAATAAATAGGCAGATGTTGGCAAAATGAGGGGCCTTTCAGAACATAACCCCATCTGGGTCAGTCCATCAGCAGGAGAATTAAGCTCTTCTAATGCTGAGGAAATTGCAGCCATGAGTGGGCTTTCCAAACTGCCAAACCTACCACGACCTGAATGATTGAAAAGGAACCCATTGGAATATTTAAGGTAATCTTTTTTGCAGGGGTAGTATTAATTATTTAGAGATGGCCATAGATTAATTGGGCAATAGTTTGCAGTCTAGGTCTGTTTCTTATACTCATCAGGCTATCAGAAGATATTCTAAATGTTTATGAAAAGATGGCCTTTGTAAAATGTTCAAGAATCCAGATAAGGGAAAGAAATTATTATGGAGCCAGGCTATATGAGTCAGGGGAT
Source organism: Manis javanica (assembly GCF_040802235.1). Classification (NCBI taxonomy): domain Eukaryota; kingdom Metazoa; phylum Chordata; class Mammalia; order Pholidota; family Manidae; genus Manis; species Manis javanica. Next base: position 11,807,561 of record NC_133167.1, on the reverse strand, counting down.
TTTTTAAACTACTAAAAATGCAATACAGCTTAGAGAAGATGTCTAATGTAACAAATGAAACGACTAGAGTTGAGGCTGAGCATGCTAATAAAATCGCTCCAAGGCTTCTGTCCAACTGTGAGGTAGCCTGAAGAAAACATCTGTATTATAAATTTATGGGTCACCTTGAAATTAATTTTAATCATGAATTAATAGAAGGAAAATCAAGGCGCCCTTTTAAAATGAATCTGTGTTTGAACCACGTGCCTCTAGTTAAAAGTTATTCTCAATAACATTCATAGTTGGAAATGCATGACAGAATATTCATGTCCATGCTAGAATGTGAATGTAACTAGCCTGCCAGGAAGGAAAGGAAAAAAAAAAACAACCCTTTTTGTTTTTATAAAAATAAAGTATAAAAGCACTTTCAATAAGATACACAGGGAAGATGCTTTAAAAATAAAAAGGCCAGCATTTAAAAAATCCATTATTTTAACTAGCAGATTGCACCGTAGCCTTTGATTTGGGGCTGAGTATACCATTCAGAATATTCTGGTGTCTGAATAAGAAATGAGGGCGCACGGCAAGAAAGAAGAGCCTTACCAAAGAGACGTCTTCATTTCCTATATGGCCGATGTTCGTATGTGTTGCATAGCTCTTTGTTTGTACAAGTTTTCTTCATTAAGCATTTGCTGAACACCCATTATATCTCAGGCATTGTTCTTGGTGTTCCAGATAAAGCAGTGAACAAAATACTACTTTTATCCTCAGGGGATTTATAATCTGGTGGGAGTGGGGTGGAGACAGACAATAACAAACGAGTTAAGTATATAGTAAATTAAAATATGACGAGTTGTTTATGAAGAAAACTAAGTCAGAGCATTGGGGGTTAGGGTTGTGGGGAGAATGCAATTTTACAGCGATCGGTCAGGGAACAGCTCACTCAAGATGTCACATTTGAGTAAAGACCTGAACTAAGAGGGGAAAGAAACCCTGTGGATCACCAGGGTGATAGATCTCCAGGAAGAACAAATATCCAGAGAAGAAGTCCTAGGTGGGAGCATTCCGGGCATGTGGGGGGAGCGGCACGGAGGTCAGTGCGGCTGTTAACAGAGCGAGTGGGATGGAAAGGGTCAGACGATCAGGGCGGAAGTGATGGGGTCAGATCTTGTCAGGGCATGGAGGTCACTGTAAGGACTGTGGCTTTTGCTCTGTGGAGATGAAATGAGGAATCATTAGTGTTTTGAGAGGATGCACGCCATTATCTGACTTGAGCAAGTAAAGAAGGGTCATTCTGGCTGCTGTGTGGAACCGCAAGAACAGAAACAGGAACATCAGTTGAGAGACTGTAAAAAACAATTGTGAGGAGAGAAGGGCGTGGCACGGACCAGAGACTGTGGTCGGCGGAGAGGAGGTCGGTGGAGAGGTGGTGAGATTTCAGCTACATTTTGAAGGTAGAGTTGATGGAATTTGCTGACCCTTGTGATATGGCTTATGAGAGCGATGGGAGGGCAGCAGAAGAAGGGTTTTAGTGAGAAAGGCTTTAGACATGTTAAGTCTGAGACGTCCATTAGGCTGATATTTGTAAGAATTTCATGGTTCGTTTTTGATAATCTTGATATGTAAGTGATTGAATTAATTTCATAAGAACTTGAAATACTTCTGTAAGACTCTAAAAAGCTACACACATACACACATTTGAATCTAAGGAAAGATTTTTTTAAATGTTTATTCAGAGGTAGGTAAGCATGTAGATTAACAAGAGGGAAAGAACTATTGCCTGAAAGGTGTCTGCCCTTGTGTAGAGGTGGATTTTGATTCTGAGAGCTGCATGATTCACACTCTCAGATGCTCTTCAGTTTAGGGCAAAGAGAACAGTCCCAGCCCTGTAGGCTAAGAAGCAAGATAAAAGGCAGATCTAGTCCTGCAGAATTCTTGACATTTTTGAAAAGGAAAGATGCTCTGACAATGGTCGTATTCAATATTAGCACTGGTAATGCACACATACGGCCTTTTTGCAATGATGGGAACATAAATAATTAGTTTGCTAATTGACGTGCATTGAACACTTTTTCTGTTCATGGATATTTCAATCAACTTGTACATTATTACCCAGTTGTAAGATGGAAATTTGGGGTAATGGTATCCATGTGGGATAGTAACTGAGTAGTGGGAAAATCCTAGTGCCTGGGCAAAGGGTGGGATTAATTTTTCATTTCCTAGCTTTTGTAAGACCCCTAAAAAGTTCCTTAATTTTTAAAGTTAAGTTGCCTCATGTGTTCATTAGAAATAACAATATTCATTTCCTGGCATTAAGAGAAATAAGAATACAATACACATGGAGCAGCCAGTGGAGTAGCTGACACATTTTAGCTGCTTAGAATTGGCAGTGCCACTGTTGTTAGTATTATTATTACTATTATTGCTTTTACTGTCATTATTATTACATTCATCTTCATCACATAATGTGGTTACATTAGTAGTGATGTACAGCACCATGTCCAAAAGGTTCTACCCCCATTTAGGGTAGAAAATAGGAAAGAAACAAGATCATTTGCATTGAGCATTTGCAAATGACAAGTGTACTGAGCTCCCAAGGGTGAGTTTCTTACTTTGTCATTCTGTTTCATCTTTTCAATATACACATATTTTTGTTCTTTCTCCTAAAATAGTGAAAATTACAAGAGGAAGAGCTGAAAGAATTTGGCATATGAATAAATTCAAAAGGATGCATCAACTGGTGGTTTTAGTCTTGTTAAACTGGCTTCCAAGAGCAGAGAAACTGTCTCTTGCGCATTGTAGGTCTTGAAACATATGTCAAATCTGATTGCCTCAAGCTCACTTGGTACACTGACAGTGGATATCCCAGGGGAACAGTAAATAAGCTGGCATAGCATGTGATATTTTAAATGTAATCTACTGATGAATTTCCAAATATTTTCAGGTAACTATCCCTAAGGTTTGCCCTCTTGGTGTATTAGCTGATAATTTTTTACTTTTTTTATGGAAATGCATACTTCCTGTGAAACTGCTATAATACTTTATGCTCATGCTAAACAGAGAAAGAAATAATGAATCATGAAGATAAAATGGCTACTTTATATCTACAGGAGCTACAATCTAACATGATTTTTGAAGAAAAATGCTTGTGATTTGATTTATCTTCCGGAAAGCAATGTACTTTCAACATGTAGGTGTAAATGCTACTAAAAGGTCTCAGCTTCATACTGATTTGAGAATTCTGGGGAAGGCTCACTCAATGATAGGTTCTAACTGCCCTTTGCATGGGAAAAGAGCTTCTTTTGTACTACAGTTCTTGATGCAGTAATTATAACTCTGATCTATCCAGCTCTTTTTCAATGAGAACCGGAATTGCATGGAGATTCTCAAGCCTTTAAGAATTCTCGTAGAGGGATTCTTCACCTCCTAGGATGCTTGTTGTTTGATTGACTTATATAATTTTTTTATTTTCTTTTTGAGAGGGCATCTCTCATATTTATTGATCAAATGGTTGTTAAGAAAAATAAAATTCTGTATAGGGGAGTCAATGCTCAATGCACAATCATTAATCCACCCCAAGCCTAATTTTCATCAGTCTCCAATCTTCTGAAGCATAACGAACACGTTCTTACATGGTGAACAAATTCTTACATAGTGAATAAGTTCTTACATGGTGAACAGTACAAGGGCAGTCATCACAGAAACTTTTGGTTTTGATCACGCATTATGAACTATAAATAATCAGGTCAAATATGAATGTTTGTTTGATTTTTATACTTGATTTATATGTGGATCCCACATTTCTCCCTTTATTATTATTATTATTATTATTTTTAATAAAATGCTGAAGTGGTAGATAGATGCAAGATAAAGCTAGAAAACAGTTTAGTGTTGTAAGAGAGCAAATGTAGATGATTGGGTCTGTGCCTGTAGACCATGTGTTAATCCAAGCTAGACAAGGGCAATAAAACATCCACGGATGCAGAAGATTTCTCTCAAAACAGGGGGGGTGAGGTTCTAGGCCTCACCTCTGTTGATCCCCAATTTCTCACCTGATGGCTCCCCTGCGACTGTGCCTGTCTTAGGTTGTTCCTCCCTTGAGGAATCTTACCCGTCTCTGGCTAACCAGTCATCTTCTGGGGCCATACAGGGAAATGTAAAGTTGGTAAGTGAGAGAGAGGCCATATTATTTGAAAAGGTTAGCTTTTTACTTCTTTGCAGATTTATGCCCTGTGGCTTCTATGCCCAGCATTTGTCTTGAGGTATCTTTACCACTTGGAGGAATTATGATGCTCAGTAAATTCGATATGAGGCACGAATTCTATTTAAGCGTTGTAATTAGGAAGGAAGAAGAAAAGCTATAGAAGTAGCAGGCAGAAGAAAACATGGGAGGATTGATTATTTCTTTGACATATCTTCTTGTAGAGTAACTTAAGCATGTATAGGTTTTAAACTACTAATTAAATTGTGTACACACAATAACATAATAGGAATACAGTTACATAACCAAAGCAGATCTATAATTACCAGCCATCTCCAGTGAAACCAAGAAAACCAGTTAGGCACCCTAGGCATTTGTGAAAATTTATCTATGATATGATGGATATTGTCCAACTGTACTTGAACAGTCTGAGAGAAATCAGACAAATTAAAACAACCCATTCCTGGGAACTATTCACATCCCATATGTTCTTTTAACAGTAGATAGTCTGTAGTTGTAAGATTTTGAAGTGCTACAACTTGCACTTCTCCTAATTCTTGGTTGAGTTCTGACAGTATAGATCCAGTCAAATTTGTTGTTTTACTGTATGCACAGGCCAGCTTAGATATCTCCTTCTTCATTCCCATGGCAAGTCCAGGAACTGGTGGGATGAATGCAGCTACAGCTGTAGCAGCACCTGGATCTTTGTTGAGGTTTTTTGATGATCTTCTTCTGGTATGAGTCTTCCAGAGAGAGCTGATGTTGGAAGTTCTTCTTCATATCGTATCTTAGTTCATTTTCTGGGAGGCCAAATTAGGCTTTGATCCTCTGTATAAACACAAACAGACCCTTTGCCTACACTTTTATATGCCCTTTATACCATTGTGTAGAACTCATTGGAGGGCACCACAAAGGAACTGCTTTTTTTTTTTTTAAGAGAAAGGAATATTATCAGAAAAATGTACCTCAATAGCCGATCATCTGACACCCTTTAAGTGATCAAAATTAAGGATATTTAAAACATGCATTAATCATTGATTTACAGTTAGTTTTATCCTATCAGGGAGTAATCCCCCTTTTCTTTCTTTTCTTTTTTTTTTTTTTGTTAACATTAATCTACACTTACATGAAGAATATTATGTTTACTATGCTCTCCCCTATACCACGTCACCCCTATAAAGCCCTTTACAGTTACTGTCCATCAGTATAGCAAAATGTTGTAGAATCACTACTTGTCTTCTCTGTGTTGTACAGCCCTCCCTTTTCCTTCACCCCCCCCCCATTATGCATGCTAATCATAATACCCCCTTTCTTCTCCACCCCCTTATCCCTCCCTGCCCACCCATCTTTCCCAGTCCCTTTCCCTTTGGTACCTGTTAGTCCATTCTTGGTTTCTGTGAGTCTGCTGCTATTTTGTCCCTTCAGTTTTTCCTTTGTTCTTATACTCCACAGATGAGTGAAATCATTTGGTATTTCTCTTTCTCCACTTGGCTTATTTTACTGAGCATAATACCCTGTAGCTCTATCCATGTTGCTGCAAATGGTAGGATTTGCCCTCTTCTTATGGCTGAGTAGTATTCCATTGTGTATATGTACCACATCTTCTTTATCCATTCATCTACCGACAGACATTTAGGTTGCTTCCAATTCTTGGCTATTGTAAATAGTGCTGCCATAAACATAGGGGTGCATCTGTCTTTCTCAAACTTGATTGTTGCGTCCTTAGGGTAAATTCCTAGGAGTGGAATTCCTGGGTCAAATGGTAAGTCTGTTTTGAGCATTTTGATGAACCTCCATACTGCTTTCCACAATGGTTGAACTAATTAATTTACATTCCCACCAGCAGTGTAGGAGGGTTCCCCTTTCTCCACAGCCTCACCAACATTTGTTGTTTGTCTTTTGGATGGCAGCCATCCTTACTGGTGTGAGGTGATACCTCATTGTAGTTTTAATTTGCATTTCTCTGATAATTAGTGATGTGGAGCATCTTTTCATGTGTCTGTTGGCCATCTGTATTTCTTTCTTGGAGAACTGTCTGTTCAGTTCCTCTGCACATTTTTTAATTGGATTATATGTTTTCTGTTTGTTGAGGCGTGTGAGCTCTTTATATATTCTGGACATCATGCCTTTATCAGATCTGTCATTTTCGAATATATTCTCCCATACTATAGGGTTCCTTTTTGTTCTATTGATGGTGTCTTTTGCTGTACAGAAGCTTTTCAGCTTAATGTAGTCCCACTTGCTCATTTTTGCTGTTCTTTTCCTTGCACGGGGAGATATGTTCAAGAAGAGGTCACTCATGTTTATGTCTAAGAGGTTTTTGCCTATGTTTTTTTCCAAGAGTTTAATGGTTTCATGACATACATTCAGGTCTTTGATCCATTTTGAGTTTACTTTTGTATATGGGGTTAGACAGTGATCCAGTTTCATTCTCCTACATGTAGCTGTCCAGTTTTGCTAGCACCATCTGTTGAAGAGACTGTCATTTCTCCATTGTATGTCCATGGCTCCTTTATCAAATATTAATTGACCATATATGTCTGAGTTAATGTCTAGAGTCTCTAGTCTGTTCCACTGGTCTGTGGCTCTGTTCTTGTGCCAGTACCAAATTGTCTTGATTACTATGGCTTTGTAGTAGAGCTTGAAGTTGGGGAGTGAGATCCCCCCTACTTTATTCTTCTTTCTCAGGATTGCTTTGGCTATTCGGGGTCTTTGGTGTTTCCATATGAATTTTTGAATTATTTGTTCCAGTTCATTGAAGAATGTTGCTGGTAGTTTGATAGGGATTGCATCAAATCTGTATATTGCTTTGGGCAGGATGGTCATTTTGACAATATTAATTCTTCCTAGCCATGAGCATGGGATGAGTTTCCATTTGTTAGTGTCCCCTTTAATTTCTCTTAAGAGTGACTTGTAGTTTTCAGAGTATAAGTCTTTCACTTTTTGGTTTTTTATTTTTATTCTTTTTGATGCAATTGTGAATGGAGTTGTTTTCCTGATTTCTCCTTCTGTTGGTTCATTGTTAGTGTATAGGAAAGCTTCAGATTTCTGTGTGTTAATTTTGTATCCTGCAACTTTGCTGTAATCCGATATCAGTTCTAGTAGTTTTGGGGTGGAGTCTTTAGGATTTTTTATGTACAATATCATGTCATCTGCAAATAGTGACAGTTTAACTTCTTATTTACCAATCTGGATTCCTTGTATTTATTTGTTTTGTCTGATTGCCGTGGCCAGAACCTCCAGTACTATGTTAAATAACAGTGGGGAGAGTGGGCATCCCTGTCTAGTTCCCGATCTCAGAGGAAAAGCTTTTAGCTTCTCGCTGTTCAGTATAATGTTGGCTGTGGGTTTATCATAAATGTTGAGGTACTTGCCCTCTATTCCCATTTTGCTGAGAGTTTTTATCATGAATGGATGTTGAATTTTGTCAAATGCTTTTTCAGCATCTATGGAGATGATCATGTGGTTTTTGTCTTTCTTTTTGTTAATGTGGTGGATGATGTTGATGGATTTTCGAATGTTGTACCATCCTTGCATCCCTGGGATGAATCCCACTTGGTCATGGTGTACAATCCTTTTGATGTATTTTTGAATTTGGTTTGCTAATATTTTGTTGAGTATTTTTGCATCTACGTTCATCAGGGATATTGGTCTGTAGCTTTTTTTGGTGGGGTCTTTGCCTGGTTTTGGTATTAGGGTGATGTTGGCTTCATAGAATGAGTTTGGGAGTATTCCCTCCTCTTCTATTTTTTGGAAAACTTTAAGGAGAATGGGTATTATGTCTTCCCTGTTTGTCTCATAAAATTCTGAGGTGAATCTATCTGGCCTGGGGATTTTGTTTTTGGGTAGTTTTTTGATTACCGCTTCAATTTCGTTGCTGGTAATTGGTCTGTTTAGATTTTCTGTTTCTTTCTGGGTCAGTCTTGGAAGGTTGTATTTTTCTAGGAAGTTGTCCATTTCTCCTAGGTTTCCCAGCTTGTTAGCATACAGGTTTTCATAGTACTCTCTAATAATTCTTTGTATTTCTGTGGGGTCCATCGTGATTTTTCCTTTCTTGTTTCTGATTCTGTTGATTTGTGTTGACTCTCTTTTCCTCTTAATAAGTCTGGCTAGAGGCTTATCTATTTTGTTTATTTTCTCGAAGAACCAGCTCTTGGTTTCATTGGTTTTTGCTATTGTTTTATTCTTCTCAATTTCATTTATTTCTTCTCTGATATTTATTATGTCCCTCCTTCTGCTGACCTTAGGTCTCATTTGTTCTTCTTTTTCTAATTTCGATAATTGTGACATTAGACCATTCATTTGGGATTGTTCCTCCTTCTTTAAATATGCCTGGATTGCTATATACTTTCCTCTTAAGACTGCTTTTGCCGTGTCCCACAGTAATTGGGGCTTTGTGTTGTTGTTGTCGTTTGTTTCCATATATTGCTGGATCTCCATTTTGATTTGGTCATTGATCAATTGATTATTTAGGAGCGTGTTGTTAAGCCTCCGCGTGTTTGTGAGCCTTTTTGCTTTCTTTGTACAGTTTATTTCTAGTTTTATGCCTTTGTGGTCTGAAAAGTTGGTTGGTAGGATTTCAATCTTTTGGGATTTACTGAGACTCTTTTTGTGGCCTAGTATGTGGTCTATTCTGGAGAATGTTCCATGTACACTTGAGAAGAATGTGTATCCTGTTGCTTTTGGATGTAGAGTTCTGTAGATGTCTATTAGATCCATCTGTTCTAGTGTGTTGTTCAGTGCCTCTGTGTCCTTACTTATTTTCTGTCTGGTGGATCTGTCCTTTGGAGTGAGTGGTGTGTTGAAGTCTCCCAGAATGAATGCATTGCATTCTATTTCCTCCTTTAGTTCTGTTAGTATTTGTTTCAGATATGTTGGTGCTCCTGTATTGGGTGCATATATATTTATAATGGTTATATCCTCTTGTTGGACTGAGCCTTTTATCATTATGTAATGTCCTTCTTTATCTTTTGTTACTTTCTTTATTTTGAAGTCTGTTTTGTCTGATACTAGAATTTCAACACCTGTTTTTTTCTCTGTGTTGTTTGCATGAAATATCTTTTTCCATCCCTTGACTTTAAGTCTGTGCATGTCTTTGGGTTTGAGGTGAGTCTCTTGTAAGCAGCATATGGACGGATCTTGCTTTTTTATCCATTCTATTACTCTGTCTTTTGATTGGTCCATTCAGTCCATTTACATTTAGGGTGATTATTGAAAGGTATGTACTTGTTGCCATTGCAGGCTTTAAGTTTGTGGTTACCAAAGGTTTAGGCTTAGCTTCTTTACTATCTTACTGTCTAACTTAACTCACTTGTTGAGCTGATGATTCTTTATTTTTCTCCTTTCTTATTCTTCCTCCTCCCTTCTTCATATGTTGGGTGTTTTTTACTGTGCTTTTTTTAGGAGTGCTCCCATCTAGAGCAGTCCCTCTAAGATGCCCTGTAGAGGTGGTTTGTGGGAGGCAAATTCTCTCAACTTTTGCTTGTCTGGGAATTGTTTAATCCCTCCTTCATATTTAAATGATAATCATGCTGGATACAGCAGTCTTGGTTCAAGGCCCTTCTGTTTCATTGCATTAAGTATATCATGCCATTCTCTTCTGGCTTTTAGGGTTTCTGTCGATAAGTCTGATGATAGCCTGGTGGGTTTTCCTTTGTAGGTGACCTTTTTTTTTCTCTCTGGCTGCCTTTAATACTTTGTCCTTGTCTTTGATCTTTGCCATTTTAATTATTATGTGTCTTGGTGTTGCCCTCCTTGGATCCCTTGTCATGGGAGTTCTGTGTACCTCTGTGATCTGAGAGGCCATTTCCTCCCCAAGTTCGGAGAAGTTTTCAGCAATTATTTCTTCAAAGACACTTTTATCCCTTTTTCTCTCTCTTCTTCTTCGGGTACCCCTATAATGCGGATATTGTTCCATTTCAATTGGTCACTCGGTTCTCTTAAAATTCTTTCATTCCTGGAGATCTTTTATCTCTCTCTGCATCAGCTTCTCTGCATTCCTGTTCTCTGTTTTCTAGTCCATTAATGGTGTCTTGCATCTCGTCCATTCTGTTTTGAAGTCCTTCCAGAGCTTGTTTTATTTCTGTATTCTCCCTCCTTAGTTCTTGCATATTTCTCTGCAAGTCCATCAGCATGGTTATGACTTTTGTTTTGAATTCTCTTTCAGGAAGACTGGTTAAATCTATCTCCCCAGGTTCCTTCTCAGGGGAAGATATAGAAGATATCGAAGCTGTCTGGGTTATTCTTGTCTGGATCAAATTTTTTTGCCTTTTCATGTTGATAGGTGCATTGGTGAGCTATTGACTTTCTGTCAGCTGGGAGAGCCAAGGCTTTCCACTTGCTCCTGGCCTTTCTTTACTGGGACAACTGCAACCCCTAGTGGCTCATGTTGGGCAATTGTATGTAGACTGGGTCTCTGTATCTTGCCCAGCTGGTATGGAGGAAGCTCTCTTGCTGAGGATGTGGGCCAGCCTCAGGTTGCTTCTCTGCTGTGGCCAGGCCCTGGAGGGGTAATGGATGGGGGGCTGTTTGGCTGTTTACCTCCATGAGGGGTCTCAGAGCTGTTGCCTAGGGGGTTAGTGTGCCCGGTTTTCCCTGTAATTTCCAGTTGCTGGACTGTGACCTGTGTTGTTTCCATCCAGCTGTTGCATCTCTGTCCCTTTAAGACTTTCAAAAAGCACTCGCTTTTCTTTGTCACAGGGGCATCAGTTTCAGGACCTGCTCACCGGTCCTGCTGCCCTGTTTCCCTAGTATCCAGGACCCCATGCATGCACTGTTTCTGCATTCTGGTGCGGATGGCTGGGGCTGAGTGCTCAGCAGTCCTAGGCTCCCTCTTCCTCCTCGCTCTGACTCCTCTCTTCCCGCCGGGAGCTGGGGTGAGGGGCACTTGGGTCCCGCCGGGCTGGAGCTTGTATCTTACCCCTTTCACCAGGTGCTTGGCTCTCGCACATGTGGATATAGTCTGGCTATTGTCCTGTCTCTTTTTTAGGATTAGTTGTATTTGTTGTATTTTTAAAAATATATATGTTTTTGGGAGGAGATTCCCACTGTCCTACTCATGCCGCCATGTTGGCTCCACCTCCTCTGTCTTATATAATTTTAAAAATTACCCAGATGACTGTTATGATACACAATTGAAATAGCATTTGTTTTGGAGGTAAGTGACAAAACAGGACAGAAAATCACCTGGAAAGCATGTTATCTTATAGATCAGTTTTAAGGAAACATTATTCTTTCAACAACTGGAATTTTATTTCATTTTGGGGAGAGATGACACTTTGTGATTTACAAAAGTGAACAGTAATGGAGAAATTTTAAAAAAAGATAATGGGGAAAATATCTTTATATGATTAGAGGACATGTATATTCTTCTTCCTTCAGGAGAAAGGAGATAACTGCCTTTTTTTAATCCTCCTCCCATTCCAGGTATGAAATTATATTAGTACTGCATATTTGATCAGGGTGAGCTTTAACTCTAAAATAATTCACTCTTACTTTACCTTTGAAGTGTTTTAGGAAAAACTTCATTCCAATGAATGTATATTATTCTGTTCTGCCTACTAGCCTCTGGATAACAAAACAAAGGATAACTTTTCTCTGGATTTTTATTGCTCCCTGTTTGAAACCCCCAAACCTCAGAACTCCCAACTCTCAGCAGATCAAGACAACTAATGTATCTTACTTAGAAAGAAATCCCATGTGCTTTATAACCCCTGTTAGTACAGACACTTTCGTTTCTAGAAATTAGTTATTTTGAATGTCAAATTTTGATCTTGGGTTCTTTTTCCATATAATTTTCCATGTATTTCTTCTAAGCAATTTAGAATTGTAATTCCTTTCTTCCATTCCTGTGTTTCATAATATGTTTCAATTCCAGTCTAGGTGGTGTGTGTGTGTGTGTGTGTGTGTGTGTGTGTGTGTGTGTTTGTTCAATTTGAGCACAATTATTTAAAAAGCCTTGGTATTTCTAGTAAAAATTAAGGAGAGAAACACAGTTTCGAAACATGGTACATGGTTCAACAGATTAAATGGGATAAAGAGAGGAGGGGGAGGGGAACAGTAAATGACTGCCCAGTAAAAGGCTTTTTAGCAAATCAGACGGAATCTCATTAATAAAGAATACGTCCACTAAAGCTGTACAATCAATCTGCCGTGTGCATTAGTGATGTCTAGTCCAATTCAGGTAGATAAATTGTTCCCTAAATGTTAGTCGGCTGCCACTCAAATCACAATACCAATAATACATGCCATGCTGAATTTCTCCTGACTCACGATGAATTTTTCTCACAAGGTTAGACCGAACTAAACAGGTAGAGGAAAGAATGATGTCTGTCTGAATAAACAGCACCAACAAGGGCAAAAAAGGATAGATAACTGAGGAGATAAGCAATAGACAAAGATGCTGTACACCCATTTGCCAAAAATAAACTGTCAGGGAGTAATCTAATGAAACCATATTGCCAAAACTGTCAGCTAAAAACACAACCAGAAATGTGTCGTCAGTACAGAACTGGCAAAGTCCGAGGAGAGCATTACTGTATAGTGCGGAGATGCCCGTCATTGGAAAACAGGCACCAGGCAGGGAGGGCAAAGTGAAGGGAAACAGAGTAACTAAATACTTCCCTGGCTATTTTAATTATGGCATCTTAGTCTGGTTTCCACCCATGAACAATTCTATTTAATGATGGACACTATGACTAATATCCTTCCCCATAGCTAGCTGTCAGAAATCACTAATTATTATAAACAGATATTTTTTTAAGACCCAATATAAGATGCCCTTGCAAAACTTGTTGGTGTGAGATAGTGCAGCGTAACTATTCTAACGTAGTCCATTGGTTTCATATTTGACCTGAAAATAAAAGCACTTGCTTTTGAACCTACAGTGGAAAGGAAAGTATTCTATCATGTCTTACAAGATTAAAAGTCTCCAGGGAAATACAGTGCATGTAAGAGAGCGTTTTGAAATGAGGTGGAAATTCTAAGCCTGTGCTGTTATATGATTGCATTAAAGTCGAGAAATGAAAGATTAGGATGGTATTGGGTTTTAGGAAGGAATGCCGTTTGTGGATTTGTCATGAATGCAGTGACCCTATCTGCCCAAGCCTTTCCATTTCAATGTGACTTATAATTCTAAAAAGAAGTCAGCTTAAAGGTGTCAACACGGTCCCCAGGGTAAGTTGGCTTCAGCAAAGAACCTCTATCTTTAATTTAACACAATTGGCAATCTTGGTTTGAGACAGCCTGTGATTTAGTTAACATGAAAACAGAATGACCTCTGTCACCCCAGAGTCGAATGAGAGGCTCAGTTCAGGCTTGATGGCATGTATGAATTATTGTAGGAGTGATCACCTGGGAACAAAATGAAATGGTCTAAGTGAAGATGTGGAGAAATGGGCAAATCCGTCATACGATAGCCTGATCTCCTAGAGAAGTGTAAGCATGTTTATTTTTTAATGATGTGCTTTAATAATGTATGCACATTGCATTCAGTCACACAGACAAAAACCTGTTTTAATGAACAGTCTCAGAGTGATCAACTTGATGCAGTAAGAGTATCTCCATGTGCCAACTAGCAACCCTTGTTCGTTCCTGATAAGGTTGTAACATACTCTGAGACGAGAAAAAGTATGTAGTTGATACATTCACTATTTTGAACAACTTGAGCAGACAATCCATTAATGAAAAGCTTAGCTTTGTACTATGTGAATCATAAAGACATTATCAGTGATGGAAATGCATGATTATTAAATAAAATTTTGTAAGTAAAGGTTTGGAGACATTTTATTCCTCATGTGGACAATACAATCCCTAAGATACTTGATGAAATACAATACCATCCATGCATTTAAGATCAGACCTGTTGTATCTTAAAGTCAACATTTTATTTCATTTTTTCATTTTATTTCATTTTTATTTATATTCATGTCTGAACTTTGGGGAAAAAGAGTTTCCTCACTTTTTTCAAATTCATTTGGGAGGATTGAAAAAAAGTTAAATTAAAAAGGGTTTTTTGTTGTTAAAAATGATAGTGGGACAATGAATTAAAGTTTTCATCAAATTATTTTTCTTCAAGTATAAATACTTCCAATTAACCAAATATCCCATTTGCGCACTTTCTCTAAATATTCTCCAGATTCAGTCTGCATTATTCAAACCCTAATCAACTCTGGGAAAAACAAATAACCACATAAATGACATGGCTCATGTTCATATGTGCTATAGCAAAAGTCTTCCATCCATTATATGTGGCTTAAAAATTAGTATAGGAACTTTAAAAATTTTTGGACAATATCTTTGGTGACCTGGAGTTATGCTTTACTATTATTTTATTGGGGCTATAGATTAAACATTAAAATAAGGCAAAAAAGAGGAAACTATAATTGAAGGGAATTCTAAAGCTCTTAGACTTGTCTTTTATAGTTTAGACAGGTGAATGTAATTAATTGCATTGACTACCAATGCATTTATGGTATTATATTGCAGATATTTAAATGTAGTCAGGACCTAGTTCTCTTTGAACCAAAGCATTAAATGGAAATAAATTAGGCATAAAATGGCAAAAAGGGAAAAGGGAGAATTGAGATCCAAGATATTTCAGCCAGGTCACTAAAATGCTTTGTTCCCTTTTTCTCCAGCCTCTGATTTTAAAAGTAAGTTTGCAAAATGCAGGTTAGAAGTAATGATTAAAAGAATCCTTGCAGTTTAACAAAAAAAGCCAAAAACATTTGAAACTATTTCCATCAATATCAAAGTTGTATATTTAAACTGGCACTTAATCACAAACAACATTATTTTTCTAGAAGCCAAACTTTTGGCAACGTCAACAAAAGAGAACTTTAGTGAAAAGGAGACAGAAGCATATCAGGTGCCTGGCAAGTTCATTGTCTATGGACTGACTCCCACTCGGGTGTCAGCGAGGCATACCTCCAACACGGCTGCAGGATAAGGGAGCATGTGCGTTGCTACAAAAGGTACAGTCAACTTCCAGAAGGTTTACTTCAAACCACGCAGCTTGGTATATCAGAATTTCTATTTTATTTTAGTTTTGTGTGTGTATGTTTGATCCATTGATGTTTTGATTGATTACACCGAGCATTTCTCATCAGATTTATCCAACAAGTAAAGGCACTTTGGTTATTAAACTGATGTCTCGTGTTAGAGGCCATTAAGCAAATTACTCAGTGCATTCTACTTTGGAAGGTAAGGGTGCAAGTACAGTATTTTATAACTGGTTAATTTAATGCTACAATTAAATTCTTGACACAGATGTGGAATGGGAAAACTTAATGTGAAGGGAGAAATTAAAGAGGGCTTTCTATAGTCAAGTTATTGTTTGAAAATGGACTTTTTAAAAGAAGTATTCCTCATACCTTTAAGAATTCACATTTTTTGCTCTATGTCAAGGTGGAAAATACTTGTATTGAAAGTAATATAAGCATGAATACATGTTTAGGTTTTTATATTTGCTTTATTTTTAGATCTTATACAACCAGTAGGAATTACAACACATTTTAGCAGGTACTTTAGTGAAGATAATTTCATAGGCAAGTCTTTTCTAAATAATTAGTTGGACTAATTCAATATACATGCTGTATGAAGGTCTAATTTTCAGTTTGATGACTAGATTAGGAAAAAGTAGACTTATTTGTGTGTGTTAGTGTGTGTGTGTGTGTGTGTGTGAGAGAGAGAGAGAGAGAGAGAGATTGCAATATAAAAAGTTTAAGTTCATTTTTAATGAGAAACTTAGCGAGAAACATCCCAATAACGAAAAAATAAAGAAAGAGCTTGTCTAAAGTAAATTCTTAATGATGAAAATCAAAAGAAAGTTGTAATGTCCGCTGGAAAATTCGTTTCATGCTATACTTAACGCTGTTTTCTTTTCTTATTTAATGTTTATCTGAATCTGTAGTATGGAACAGTAGTTAAAAGTGTGATCTATAGCTTGTGACTTCCTTTGAGGCCACATTTTGCCCCTAACTCCTTCTGGGTGTGTGACCATGGGCAAATTAGTCAAAGTCTCTGAGCCACAGTTTCCTCCAGGATAAAGTGGTGGTAATAACAGTACTGAGAGCTTAGGATATTATAAGAAATCAGTGATATCAGGCATACACAGGTCTTAAAAACAGAATTTACAGTAAGTAGTGAGTGTTAAATTTTATTCACTACAACATACACACCATGAAGTCAGGGGCTTTGCTTCCCTTGCTCCTGTGTCCTCCAGAACAGGAAACAGACAATAGGTATTTGAATGGTCTGTTGAGTGATCAATTGATGCTGTGAGACTTTATTTATGAATTAATAGGAAGTTACTAATAGGCAGAATTTGAGGGGATGCTGATTTAACCCTCACCCTGTGACAAAAAATCTTCTTTGATATAACCAAAGTCATAAATCTCAAAATTGTAAAATTATTTTTTTGCCTGACATATTGATTCACTTTTTATAAAGCAAATGAAGAGAGAGCATATTATACAGTTATATTAGTATTAGTCAATTTTGCCTTGCTTTGATTTATTACATCCATTCCTTATAAAAGGTTAGTGAGTACTATTCTTTTAAAGGGATACGTAAGTGGCAAAAAGATTGCAAATTGAAAGGAGTGGCAATGAGTTGGTAATAAAAGCCCCTATTTTACCATTTTGTTAAGATTGAGATTGATATATACTGTTAGCTAGCAGGAAAGTGGGTTCCTTAAAGTCAAATAGCAAATTGTTGCTGAATTTAAAAGAAATGCAAGACTAATTTCCTAGTATAACTGATCTAAATTATCTTGTTTGGTTTACATTTTTGTTAAACATAGAAAATAGTTGGGCAATAAAATGTGGAATCTTTACATAAGAGACATAGAAAGTTTAAAAACCAACTAAAAATCTCTGAACTGAAAAATTGCTTCCCATCTTAAGATTCTCTCTGCAGAACTCCATGTAGATGCGGGAATGTTGGGGACTATCCAGGGTGGCTAAATTTTCAGTGTTCCCTGCATAATCATCATTCAGTATTTAATACCTAGGAAATTGTGAACAAATGGGTCATTTTTAACACAATATTAAGAGACATGCACATAATGGCACGCCACCAAACTGTAATTTTATTTGTCTCCAAATATCTCAGTTTCCTCCTCCATGAGAATCACAATCACAATGCCCACATTGCCCAATGGTAGTAAGGGTTAGATGGCGCATCAGGATTGCTAAAGGGGCGCTATCTCCAGCTATGAAGGATGTGTGGTACCTCCACAAGTTCAGCTTCTGTAAATGATTGTGTACTTTGCTCCATTCATGACCCTGTGTCTTGAGCAGCTCTCCCTGATTGCTTCGGACGAAGCTCGAGCATTATCTCTCTGAAACCCTTCTCTTTTCTTCACAGACATTGGTTCATGTCTCTCTTATTTTCTCCCACAGTACTTTCTATAATTCTAACAGTTAATGCGTCTTCTGTAATGATCTCCACATGTAAAATTAAAACTGAGCCAAATAATAACCAGACCTTGGCTGGCACAGAGTCCCATTCAAACAAATGAGAATTTAACCACTTGGAGTATTTGTGACATGATTCAGATCTTTGCTGGAGTCTCTCAAAGAACAGCCTAAGGGTCATTTCATTTCAGAAAACCCAACACAATGATTCTCTTCCATTCGGTAAACACTTAATAGTCCCCATATCAGGCAACCCATGCTCTCTTCTCTCCACTCCCCTCTCCAGCTAAGCTATTATTTGTGTAGATCAAGGTAATGTTCTGGATTTTGGGGGGGGGGGTCTGAGGGAGAAGCAAGTGAAGTTGATTTTTCTCCTTCAGTTTGTGAAGTGCCTGAGATCTGCACAAGACAGCAAGTCCCTGAGCTGGCCTTGGAGCCTAACATGCTTCTTCCTTGGGAAGTGATAAAGAGGACGAAGTTCCTAATCATTTATGGTTCAAAATCTTCATTTTTGTCCCAGCCATAGTTGACTATTCTCCATTCACTGTTAGACTGAGTTTCTTCTTGATGTAGGTATTAAGATGGGATGTGAAAAAATGACAAATTGGAGTTCTGAACATCATTTGGCACCTTTGCTTCTCAGGAAGCTCTTCCACTCTACCTGTACTTTCCTACTTGGGCACCGTCTAGTCCATGGGTCAGCAAATATTTTCAGATAGTGGTTATTTTAAGCTTTGTGGACCAAAGAGTCACTGTGGAAGCTACTCAGTTTTGCTACTGTACTGTGAAAGCACCCTCAACAATACTTAAGCCAATGAGCATGACAATGTTCTGATAAAACTTTATTTATAAAAATAGGTAGAGAGCCAGATTTGGCTTGTGGGCCTTAGTTTTCCAAACCCTGCTAATTCTCCATTCATTTTTGTTGACTTGATAATCTCACCCCAGGCCAATTCTTCTGAAGGGAATTTCACTTGTATTCTGCCCTCCCCCAACATGTGCTTTGAAAACATCAAGAAATTAGACTGTAGATCCCATACTTGTTATTGAGTTCTCCAGCTGGATTACTGATCTAGATACAAAAAAAGAATTCAAGAGAACTTTGGAGAAGTTTTTGAAATTCTAGGATAGCTCATTTTCAAGAATGTGCATTGAAAGGAAGAAAGATATAAATAATAAAGAGATCACAGTACAGGTGACACTAATTTAGTGCTTATCTCATACCAGATCGTACATATTTTTTTACATGCTATGTCCATTTAATCCAGATGATAGGTACATGAAGTATATTCTACCATTTTCTCCATTTCACAGATGGAAAAGCTGAGTCTTAGAGACTTCAAGAAAATTTTCAAGATCACATAGTGGATGGCAGAGTTGGGGTAGAGCTCAGGTGTATCTGACTTAGAAGAATAGTTCTGAATAAGAAGAGAATAAGGAAGGAGAAATAATGCATTATTTTGGGGATAGGATTTAAGGATGAACAATGGCCCACTCACCAGTCCATGTAATTGAGCCAATCTGGCAGGTCACCTGGGCAACTCTGGCAGGCTTCCAAATCCTAATTCCCATGCTAAGCTGGCCTTTTACACAGTGATACTGCAGACAGTTGAGAGAACATTCCAAGCCCTCAGAAAGGGCCATGACATCTTCAAACCCATGCCCTTAATTCTCAGGACAGCTTTTACATCAGATCTTTATTATGTCTTCAGATTTTCACAAGTTCAACCACCTGGAATTTCATTCAATGTCTGTGATATTTTGTAGAATGACAATGAAAAGAATCATTTTCTTTTGAAATAAAAATATATTCAGGTACCTAAAAAGTCCTCTATAATATAAGCATCAACATAGTAAAAGAGGAAGCAGTAAAACTGTGGTTAGTATATTTTTAAATTACATGCTGATAATCCATTGACCATTTTAAGATTAGCTTCTTATATTTGAGAAAAAATAATAAGTGATATGGTATATTTGCTTAGAGACTCTAGCCTAAGTCCTGAATGTTTAACCAAAACCCCTTAAAGCTTCTTTTCCAGTGATTTTCTTATAGTATTAATTTGAATTCTGGCATATCTATGCCAGAGCAGTGAATCAGAAAAAAAAAAACCCTCAGTTGCACACTATGTACTTACCATGGCAACCCCGGCATCACGTGATGCACATGCTAGTCTGGAGGCAAAGAGCTTCACGGGCTCTTAAGCAGACACACACCAGCCTCCTTGGGCCTATGTGGCTTTGCCTACAGTCAGCAGCCTTTGCCAAGGAAATGTGTAATATAAACTGATGAACTCTGGGTTATTCTCACTCCTGCAATTCTACACTTTCTTTTGATCTGTTCACTCATCTTCTCTCTTTTTCTTCCTCTCTCCTTCCCTCCCTTACTTTCGCTTGTCTTAGACTTGGAATGCAATCATTAAAGGTTTATTTACCGTCTTAGGTTGTCTCAAAATAATTTTATCTCTTGACATCTCCATCACTAGAAAAAATAGATTTTGCAATGTTTAGGACCTTATTAATTTCCCTATGACTATCTTAGAATATGACTAAACACGCAGCCTCTACAAATACCGATAAAAAATCAGGAATGTCCATATCATAAAGGATTGAAATTTGCACAAACTACTTAAGAATCTCTTCTTCAATTTATTGAGGGGATATTATTCACTTAGACATTATTTTAGTCACATCAAAGTTATTTATTAAGTAAAGAGTGACTTATTCTTTTGACTAAAACCTAAAACAAAGGTAAATACAGGCGAAAGTAGGAAAACATAACACACAAAACAAAACAGACTTTTTAGACCATGTGATGCATGGTAATTCTCTCTTGAAAATGGTAATGAATACAATGGCTCCATCTTTCTCGAGTTATTTCAAATCCTAGACCAATATTTAAATCCACGTGGATTAAACACATCACAGTTGCATCTTCTCCATACGCTACTCCAATAGAAGAATCCAACCACATCAACAAATGTATACTCTTGGCACGCTTTCAGAGTTTCAGTTTACATATTGGTTTAATTAACAAAATTCCATGTTTTGATTCCGTGCGCCGGGGCTCTGCCTCTCTAGTTGAGCTTCGGGAATATAAAGGCAGTAGACTTTACAAACAGGCAATTCCCAAGATCTTATATAGGATAATTAATGAATCTTGTGATTTGTGGTAAAGCTTTTGAACTTCAGGGGAGTCCATTTTCAATTTCCAATACCAGTCAATCAGAACTCCAACGCTATTTCCCAAGTAATCATGTTTATGTGCAAATGTTTTTAGTTAACAGCCATTGAATTATTGCCTGCCTCTAAACTCCCTCTCTCTCTTTTCCCCACTGTCTCTCTCTTTCTCTCTCTCAAATGAACTTGGTTGCTTGAGAACATTTTGGAAATGATCCAGAACAAAATATCATTAGCATGTTCCAGGAACTCATTTGCAAATGCACTTAGGCATTAAGAAGCCCACTTCTAAGACAAGCAGGGTCATGTTGCATGTTGCATCTACTGTGAAGACAGAAAGGGGTTGAGGAGCTAAACATAGGGAGAGTGAACCTAAAGTTCCCGTCAGTGAGCAAAGTCTGATGTTCATAAAAAAATAAAATTAAATGTAAGACAATAATAAACAATGTTTCTAACTAGGATATAGACATATATGCTGCGAATGAGTATGTGAAGCCATATAGTTTATAATGATAATAGTTTTTAAAGGTCTTGACTGCTGTGGAAGCTGATCATTGATTTTGTATATGCACTTGTACTGGGTTATACAAATATATTCATATTTGGTCAATAGAAAAAAGGCAACATAAATAACAGCCTCTTGCTACCTAGGTTAAGGTCTCTATCTATATCTATTACCTTCTTTTACAGACAATCTTCTTGAGAGCTGGAGCCACAGCTCTGATTCCGCTCTGCATCTTCCAAAATCCTATATAGAATCCCGGTTCAACTTTTTTAACAAAGGACTAACATCTTTAATTTAAGTAAGGTAGAAAGCTCATTCTCACCCATACTTCCACTGTGACAGTCCAGGCATAAACAGACTAGTGCCAGTCTGGCATCATACCAATTTTGGATCTAAACTCCTTCATGTTTTTGTGTTTTTGCTTATCTATCTTCTCCAAGCAAATTACCTCTTGTGATCTAAGACCCATCTCTGTGCCATCTCATCCTGCCGTATCTGCATTTTTAGCAACAAGAAGGGAGAAGGGTAGTCAGGTTCCCTTATTTTAAGGCATGACCCAGAACTAGACACTTCCCTTTCATTCATTACCCATAAGCTGTGACCTAGTCATATGACTACATGCAGCTGCAAGGGATATTGGGAAATGGAGCTTTTAGCTGGACAACAGGTATTACTGATTGAGCATCTCAAAGTCTGTACCACAACCATTTTCTAGGGTAGCCATTATATACACTGTGCTAAGGACATGCGAGCTTCTCAAGGCCTAAAGAATATTTAAAACTATAGAAAGTTTATTGGCCCCAACATGCCAAAAAAAAACTTTACAAAATACAATTTAATGAATATCTGCTAATATATCTATAATCTGTAATTAGACCAAATTCCTTAATTGTTTAATTTAGTATTCATAAAATAAACAGTTCTTTTGAATTTCCTCCGTTTAGCAAAGCCCTAGAACATGCACATTTGCTGAAAATTACAGTCGATCATAAATTAAACAAGAAATGTACAGCTAATATTCTCAAAGGGCAAATTTTAAAATATTTTACAATTTTAGAGCAAATATTAAGTGTGGTACATTTATACATTTTAGTTTGTTCCATGAAAGTTGAGTAGGGAAGTCCCAAAACTAAATGATTTACTGGTCTTCAAATGTCTTTTTCAAATATTCCTGAATAAATGATTTAAAAAAATGTTACAGTCAAGCAATATAAGTCATAAAATGTCAGTTTTTTCATTAAGTTGTATTTTGCAGAGATCAGTATTTATGGAGTGTAGAACTGACTGCAAATAGAATGAGTGGGAATAACATGTATCTTTATAATTATCCAACCACAAGCCAATGTATTTTAATGAAAAGATGACTATCGTTTGACTGCTTGTGAGTCTCTCCTGTTCAGTGATAAGGGAGGTTTTGTGTGAATATTGAAGAGAAGTGCTCTGTGTGCTATCTTCAGAAGGGTTAGCGAGAATATGACATCTTCTGTGATGTCAAGGGTGCTGAGTAAAAACAATGAGTACCCTGTGAGAATGCTGTAAGGGGTCTGATGGGGCAGAGGTGGGGTGAGGGGCAGCTTGATTGGCCTTGGGGACAGCTGTCACTCCACCCACTGTTACAGCAACTTCCTAGGGGCCTTAAAGCTGCTTAGGAAAATCTACTAGCCAACCGCCATGGTAGCACCAGTCTTCCCACAGACAAATTAGGGGAATAAACCTACGTCTTTCTCAGAATTCTAGCAGAACTTTGAGTATTTGAGGATATCAGGATCTCTTGTTTGAATTAGGACATGTGATGCTTGTGCAAGTAGAAGGAAAAATTTGAAAAAAAAAATAAAAGCTTTTGGTTTCCATGAAAGAAGAAATAATTCCTTATTTTGAAAATGTTCATGTATTCAACTGATACAGATTGATTGTCCATTCTGTGCTCACATTAATAACAGGCACAGGAATGTCCAACGTGAACTCGGAGGTGCTCTCCTAAACCAGCTGATATGTCATGATAATGAATTCTCTGTGAACTTTCCCCTCTGAAGGCTGTACACCAGGTTATTTCATAATAGAGAAATACAGGGATGGTGTCATAGGAGGTACAAACGTTGTATATCATAGCTTAACATATTTGATGTTTCTTTAAATACATTAAAACACCATTTTTCATGTATATGTGTGTGCCTCTCTATATAGCTGCACACACACATGTATATGGAAAGCTAATACGGGTATGATTAAAAACCAACCTGAGACCCTTCATACGATCAGACTTTCCTATCTGTGCCAGACATCAATGCTGATCCACCCTTCACCGGGCGGAACACCATTATTCCCAGGAGCTATCGTGCAGCTGGCTGAGAGTGTTCGCTAAGCCCAGCCTGAAAAGCGTCCTGGGATATGAAAAGGTTATCTTATCTCATGGTGTTGCTCTGCCTGCATCCTGACCCATGGTTTGTGACTTCTTCGCTAGCCTTTTATGTGTGATATTTTTCGTGGTTTTGTTCTTTTGGTGACTTTTGTCCTCTGAATTTACAGCCCTAAGGGACAGTTATTTGTTCTCCAAGATCTTCAGTCATCACATAAACATTGAAAGTTAAGTAGACAAAGACATAACTAATCAAAACATCAATTTATTTTATTCCATATATACAGCAGTGAAGGATTCAGTAAAAAAAGCAAAGTTACCTATGTAAAGAGGTAAGAAATGTATCTACTGAAATTCAACTGCACTTGTATTGTAAATACAAATTAGGGTGAACTGAAATGGAGGCTCCTCAGAGGAAACGATATGTTACAATCAGCTAAAGTCTTCAAAAGTAGTAGCCAAAGGGAAGATATTTGGGCTCAATTTTTTAATTTGATGTGACTGATCAAATACTCACATCTCCTTATGCCCATAGCTACAATCTGCTTATTATTCAGTTTTCTTTCAGCAGAATAAAATGTGTATCATTTCTAATTATTAAAATGCTTTTGAGTTTTCTACACGTTGGTATTCCTTTCACTAATTACATTCCCCATAAAGTATCCACTCCAATAATTTACAGGGGTGAATTTTTATTAAAGGAGTTACCCTTCTTGGTTTACTTCTCAACCATAGTTATGCACATGCATACAAACACAAGCACGTTACACACATTGTTCAGTTATTAAATGTAAGTTTATTATAAGACTATGTATCATAACAGTGAAGACCTTGGACACTGGAAACAGACAGGTCTGGGTTTAATTTTTGGCCCTGCCACTCACTCTCTTTGAACATCACCTTGTACATTTGTAAAAGGGAGACACTGGCACTATCTCCCCTGAAGGGCCCCCACCAGTAAGATGGCGAACTTCCGGCTTCTCTTCGGGGTCCTTGGTTCCCGCCGGCACCACCTGAAGCCCAATCCCCTCTCGCCCCCCTCCCAATCCCAGCACAATCACCCCATGCCCCTTCCTATATAACCCAGCACCTTTCCCTAATAAAGCGGAATTCTCTGGTGAATTGCTGCTGTGTGTCGCTCCTTTCCTTTCATCCCCCATGGGATGGTTGCAGGAATTCAGTGAAGTGAGGCATGTAATGTGCTAGACATTAAATGCCTGTACATATAAGAGATACTTGTTTTTGGTCACCTACCAGGTGCCAGGCACTATGATTTGCACTTGTGCCTCAGACTTCTTCCAGGAATCCCCGTCTCTAACGCCTATAGCCGCATTTAGTCAGTTTCACATGTGACGGCCAAATAATGGGTCAGATCAGTCCGCTTCCCTGACATTTATTGTGCTTCTCTTTTGCCTATAAAATAAAGGCCAAACAATCTCACTCCAACATTTAAAATGTATTAGTTTGCTAGGGCTGCCGTAACAAAATACCACAAACTGGATAGGTTAAAAAAAAATAAATGTATTTTTTGTAGCAGTTTTGGACGTTAGAAGTCCCAAAGCAAAGTGTTGACAGTGCTGGTTTCTTCCAAAGCCTGCAAGGGAGAATCTGCTCCAGGGAGAACTCTCCCCAGCTCCTGCTCTTGGCTGGTCATCTTCGGTGTTCCTTGCCTTGTAGATTCATGACCTTGATCTCTGCCTTCATGTTCCCATGGCATTCTCCCTGTTTTTTTGTGTTTAAATTTCCCCATTTTATAAGGACATCAGTCACATTTTTTTAGGTGCACTCTAATAACCTTATTTTACTAATTATACCTGCGATAACCTTATTTCCAAATAAGGTCAACTTCTGAGATACTAGAAGTTAGGACTGAAACATATGAATTTTGGGGGGAGAGTGGGTAGGGTGCAATTTAACTTATAACATAAAACATGCCATAACCTGGCCCCAAATCCAGCTCTCTACTCTACCCTAACTCTAATTATTTCACTCCATAGAGTTAAAAAAAAAAAACTCTCTGGCCTCTACAGGCACCATAATTTCCTGCATTTCTCCTTTCATAAGTATAAGAGATGTCACAGTCCCCTTTTCCATATATCTAGTTCTCAGATCAAATTCTGCCACTTCGTGGGCATTCTTTGTCCCTCTCTCCATTACTCCTGCCTTTTCTGCTACCCTATTCCTGCTTAAAAGACTATCCTCAGCTGGGGTCTTATGGTGGCGCTTAGGGGGTGGATACCTACAGGGACACAAGATGGCTTGAGTAACCGCAGAAGTTACTCCAATGAATTATCAAAATGAAATGGTCTATGCAAAGGAAAAGCTGAGCTGAGGTATGAAATGGAAAATATAATTCTGCCAACTATATTATACCCAAGGAATATAAATTAGAATAATCTTGTTATTTGGTCTCTAGCTTCTAAAACCAAGCATGTGTGACTTCTGAAAAGGTGCTCTGGTGGGCTAGAGCATGAGCCCTTCACATGTCCTCCTCCAAGGCCACTTGGCTTAGGGGCGATAATAAAATTGCTTATGTTTACAGAAGACTCAGTATGTGACAGGTGTAAAGGGAATTTCCTGCTCCTTCGTGTTCTAATCACATAAAGGTAAAAGCTGCTGTGAAACATCAGTGTTATTGTGTTTTGGGGTAGGCTTTCTCCAGCAGGAGCTTAAAGGCAGCCATCCTGTCTTCAAGGAAAATGCACCGCCTGGGGTAATCCCTGGGGATGTGTGGTTCTCTGACCTCAGATCACGCTGCTTATAGATCACAGTTGCTTCATTTTCTTCCCTTACATCTTGCTAACCAAAGTAAAAGTAAGACTACAGGGTAATTCTTTGGGCTTCTCCTAGAGAAGGTTACTTCACCATGCTAAATAAATTCAACTCCACATATCTGCAAGTCAAACGATCTCTTCTTCACTCGACATACACTGAGCTCTGTGCTTTGTGCACATCATCAGACTTGAATAACCTTGCAAATGAGGCTTAGAGAGGTTAAGTTAGATACCCAATGCCAAGTAACTACTAAATTTCAGAAATCATATCAAGCTAGACCTGTCTTACTTCAAAGCCTGCTTTTTAACCATTGCCTTATCTCAGTTCTCTTTCTGTAAGTAATTTATGGATGAGAGGATTCAGTTCAAATGGTCACAAATGAAATGGTGGTGGTTATTTCTCTCTCTTGCTGAACTAATTTAGAACATACGGTTGACATAAGCAACTTATAATATGACTGCTTTCTTGTTACATTATGTGTACTTATTTAGATCTTGAGTGTGTTCCTAATAGCAAGTCTCACATCGTATCTTAGTTTATGCCTCCTAGACGCGTCCCCATTGCCAAGTTCAGTATGGAGTACCTAGTAGGTACATCAAAACCCTATTGGTTGGATCTCAGGATTCAAGTTTATTGAGGATAAATGAGTTTTATTGGGTATAGGTGAGTTTCATCAAAAAACCACCACATTAAATAATGCTGTGGATAAACTTGGGTATGTAAGCATGGCTATTGCAGTGGTTTTAAAAGCCTGCCACAGAACAAAAGACTATGGCTTTATCAAAGGAAGACACATGCTCCCAGCCTTTACGGTGACTGTCTCTGCTATGGCATTACAGTGGCAGGCTCAGCAACCACGCTCAACACTGGGAGCTCAAAGACCCTATTTGGCAAGTACCATAAAATCACTGACAAATGCTTGATGCTTTGATGCAGTCTTTGCATTGATTTAATATCTAGAGATCAAATATCAAGATATTAAGATGTTTCAGTAGATGATAACTTATATCTCATGTAACATCTTTCTCTATTCTGAAATGAAAAAATGAAGAACTTAAGATAGTAGGTATCTTTAAAATAATATCATCATAAATCCAAGGATAAAACAGGAAGACAAAATAAATGATTGGTACATCCATCTGCTAATTCACTCAACATATTTGTTTAATACCAGCCCTTTTTTTTTTTTTTGCACCAAGAACTATGATAGAGGATGTACATGCTTTGGGAGTATGTAGCTTATGTACCCAAACCAAAATGAAAGTATCAAGTAAGCCTTCCTGGGTGAAGTAATAAGGAAGTTAAGACCAATACAATGAGTAGAAGTGACCCAGGATAAGATTATGGAAAAGACTGTTCTAGATCAAAGGGCAAAACATGGTCAGGAACTGCCAAGCATAATGGGTTTAAGAAACTCAAAGCAGCTCAGTGTGACTGTAAGAAAATGTACTGAGTGAGAGGAGCTTGAGAACAGAGCTGGGGCCAGATGGATGTATGTTTGTGTGGGCATCTGAGTGAGTCAATGTGTATGAGGATGGGAGGAGATGACTGAGGTATGAGGACTGTAGAGAAGGTTTGGCATCGCTGGTGGGAAGATTGGGAGAGGCAGCTACATGAACACTAAACAAGTGTCAGCATCACCGTGACTGATTTCAGGTGGTATACCGTGAATATATAACATCAACAAATTGCCCCACGGGTGATGGGTTTTCCAGCAGTGCCCAGAATCTTGGAGTAGGCTATGGAGAGGGCAAATTCATTCACATGGTTGGGTTTTGAATGTTGGACTTATAAGTTGTTCTTGGGGGAAAAAAAATTAAGACCTAAGAAAGACTATAGTTAAATAGATAAATCATGGAATCTAAGCCAAATGAAGAAGAGCATTAATCCAGGAATGGCCTCATAATTAGACAAAGTAGAAAGGCTAACAATTTGGAGTTTCAGTGAGGTTAAAGTTCAAGGATGTAAAAGATGAATAAGGGAAAGAGTAACAGAGAGCTGAAAGGATGGGAAATTGCAGTCACAGAATAAGGTGTCTGCATTTATTATTTGGGTAGTGGAGAATGCTGGGTCACTGCAGATTTCAGGATGTAGCCATAGAGGTAGATCGCTGAAGTTAAATGAAAGTAAAAGTGATTGGAGATGAGAACACCAGGGAAATTAGAGACAACGAAGAGTCAGTTTCCAGGGGACACTGAAGATCCAAGAATGATCGCAAGATGTGCAGAGGATGAAGGCACAGTGACCCACGTGCTCACCTCCAATTAATGAGGAACAGTGAACAAGAGAAAAGCAAAAGAGAATGTTATGAAGCATAACGGACCAACTATTTTTTCACCTGGTGATGGCAGCTGGAATGCCTGGAAGCAGCACTGGCCAGGCAGGATACTGCTGATTGCACCTTCTGACCACAGGGCAGAGTAAATCGGGTAGAATAAATGAAGAGGTTTCACTTGACCCTAAAAGTTAATGAGAATGGCAGTGAAAATCTTAGCTGATCATTTCAGGCAATGCTGCAAAATACAAATTTGACCAAATGATTTCAGGTTAAGCACAGGGACTTGGGAATCTGATGGTCTGGGTTCAGATTGCAGCAGAAAGAAAGAAAACAAAACAAAAACTCCCAGATTCCTCCAGGCAGAGTTGTGTTTCTTTTCAGCTCAAGAGCAATAAGGAAGCTCCCAGTAAAGACTTCTTAATGCATAGAGGATTTTATTAATGGGGAACATGGGTTACAGAAAACCGGGCAGAATGGTTTATAAGCCAGTAGAATGATATGAAGCATGGGCTTGAAGAAAGACAAAAAGGTTGGGAAAGAGGAAAACATAAGATTATTGTGGAGGGCAGTGTTATGTCTGGGCCAGTGTCCAAGGGTAACTGAGCTTTGAGTCATGATGGGTTGAATTTATCTGATCTCAAATTTGCCAAAATATTTAGTTATCCTGGTGGATAGAGGCAAGTTTACTCAGAACTCTAAGAATCTTGCTCAGCTTGGGTGAATTACAGATGGGAAACTCCGTATGTGTAAAACAATGGGAGATTCCCATTTCCTATTGTTTTAAACATCGGTGTATGGAGATTTGTTCAACCTGAGGCCATCACTGTAGGACAAACCCACTTCCGTATACAAACAGATCAGGTTCTGAACCTGGAAGGCTGGGAGTGAGAACTCCCACTAAGGGTATGTGGTTCATGAGTGTGTCAGGAAGAACTGTAACTGCATGACTACTGGAGTGCCACTTACAGCCTAAGCTTCAAGCTGAAAATCTGGATTTGTTTTTGGAGAGAGCCAAATGAAGAGAATTCTTGCACATGACTGTGGGGACCTCACCCAACATTACCGTGCCTCCCTGTGAGGATGTATCTGGGATGATGGCCGTCTGGATGACTGTGTGTTCATTATGAATTTTCAGCTTTGAAATTCCTACAGACTTAATCTATATGAGTTCCAAGACATCTATCAGATTTGTACAGTGATGTTTAGATGAAAAATATAAGTAACTGTGCTTATGTCTCTCCCAAATACCCCTTTTCTTCATGACCCACTTCCTGTCTCTGTTCAAATTGGCATGTGAATGAGTTAGTTGCTCCTTTCAAGTAGGCAATTAAAAGTGGAACAGTAAGTTATTTGGGTGGAATTAAGTCACTGTCAATCTGGAAAAGGTGATAGTGTGCTACACGAGGTCTCAGCATCATGCACAGGGGCTGGGCTTGTGGTTAAATGGAAATCCTTGTAGAAGCTGCTTAATTCTTCTGTACTAGAAGACTAGACCTGGACAGCAGCTGTCACAGATAAATGAAGCTACATCCTAATGGTCACACTGACAAATAATTGGCTTTTCTCAGACATGGTAATTTAAAAGAAGTTTTTGTAATACATATTACTTTTATTTAAAAAATCAAACATTTTAAAAATTCTATTTTCTGACACAATAGTAAATGCTAATGAAAATATCTGAACTACTGAATAACATAAAAATGGACCTGCATAATATTTGCATTAGGACTGTGTTACACGATGGCTTGGGGACACAGGGCAGGGAACTAGGATCAGAAGAGGAAACTGAGCCTAAAACAAAGAGAATGAACTAGAGGATGAGGAATTAAACAGACCTGATCAGAACCAAGGTAGAGTACATCAGAAGTCATCTGGGGTCTTGAGATTGAAGAAAAAGAGTTCTAAATAGCCTGGGTAAAAAGAAGATAATTGGTTGAAGGTAGGTAGGCAGGTAGGTAGGAATCTGAGACACAAATATGACAGGCATCAGAGTAAAATTTTAGGAAAATAGGGACCATGAAGTAAACAGCATCTAAAGCCAGATAGAACAATAGGACCTGAATGTCAATAAATCAGGTTAGAGTAGGACTGAGATTTCATTGAGAAAGAATGATCTTTCACACACCTATAGGAATTCCATGAACCAAGGAACAAATTATAAATACTTGCTAGGGCAAAGAAAGAGCATGTAGGAACTCAGAACCCAAGAAGGAAAGGAAAAAGCCTACAAGATAAAGCAAATGAGCATCCAGACAGGAGAAGCCAGGAAAGGTAACTGACAGGTTCACATGATGATAATATAGTTCATACTGAGCCAAGCACTGAGCACACCTAGGCTGCTTGATGTAATTTCTCCTCTAATACAGAGTAACCTCAGAGTTAGCATTGGTCTAGTCTCCCAGGGAGGTTCACCTGGCTGATGAGACAGAAGAAGAGATGGCATTTCTCAAAGTATGTTCTGTAGAGCACAAAACTTTTGGAAAAGCTCCTTGTTTATAAAGGCTCTCTGATTTTATGCTTGGGGAATGTGGCAGATACAGTCCTATCTTTGGTATAAAGGATGCACATTCTCATACTAGAAGCCCTGAGAAGTTGTGCTGAAAGAGACCTTTCATTTTTACCCTGAGTCAGCATTTCCCAAACTTACTTGATAGCAACCCAACCAGTATCCCAGCAATGCTGCTTTCTGGAAAAGTCTTTAGAGGCAGAAAAGCCTGGACTCAAATCACACATCTACCACTGAATGGTCAATTAATTTTCTCAGATTTAGTTTCTTCTCCCATGAAATAGAAGTTATTAACAATCCGGCAGAGATGTAGTAAGGTTCAAATGAGATAACAAAATGGAAACCTCTACCAAGGGTACTTAAATATTAGTTCTTCCTGTCTTTTGTAATGCATGCTTAGGCAATATTTTAAGGTCCCAGATACAGAGCTCTGGGAGTAGATATAAAGTGC
This sequence comes from Manis javanica, assembly GCF_040802235.1. Lineage (NCBI taxonomy): Eukaryota > Metazoa > Chordata > Mammalia > Pholidota > Manidae > Manis > Manis javanica. Next base: position 11,775,915 of record NC_133167.1, on the reverse strand, counting down.
TAACTGAAGGGCTACCCTGATGCCCATACAACCAGATCGCTTTACACATCAATACCAACAATATATATGTAATACACATTGTGGTATTTAAAGTGATGTGAGCATATATGAATATAAAATGATGATATAGATTGAAGTTCTTCTAATGATCACCAGGTATGGGACAAAATGATGATTCTGATACATACATGGTTCCACAGAGGAAAAAAAGGAAATACAGTAGATATTCATGTTAATAGTAGAACTAGACCTGCAGGAAATTATGTGGAAAGTAATGAGAAGACCCATTAATCACTAGTGCAACTATTTGTCTTGGCATTGTATACAAATATTACCCACAGGGTTTTCTTTTGAGGAAGAGCTGCATAGTAATTATTCCGCACAGTTTTGATCCCTTTCTCTTTAACTGGTAAAATACCTTTATGAGAGAACTGCTCAGACTTGAAAAGCCATAGTAAATGGCTATAGATCCAAGTGAATTAATGACTTTTGTAGAGATCACATTCTTGGTCTTGTGTGACCTGCCAGCCCTCAAAAAGACATTCTTTGCATAGTCTTGTGGTAAGCCAAGATGGCAGCTGCTAGTTGAGTTCAAATGATCTCAATGGGTAGTTCTCTATTGAATGAGTTAAACACTTAGTAGTAATAACCTACTCAGGTCATAATTTTTTCAGATAACCTTGGAATTATTTTAAAAGACTGAAACGATTTATATTCAAGTGTCAGCCAACTATTCAGAAAGAATTACTGTGCAAGCCATTGATTCCCAGAGAGATTTGTTTCCTTTCTTTATAACGACATCAACACTTCCTGCAGAAAATCATCATGTGTGGTCTAATGTATTCTATACCAACAAAGCCAGAATCAAAATGAATTAAATTATATGCACTGGCAGCTGAACCCGCCTTGAGTTCTGTGTTTCTTCCTCTCAGCACATGTACCGTCTGTGTCCCGTTCCATCTGTGGTATTCTAAAGTGATGTGAACATACATGAATATAAAATTGTTATACAGATTGAAGTTCTTCTAAAAATCTTCTCACAAAGATCTGCATAGAAACCGATATACACCTGAGTTGTTTGGTTTATTGGTTTTATATATTCACACACATATGTCCACACATACAGGGGACATGGTAATATAAAATGTAGGAATCAAAATTAAGACAATAGTTTATATTTAATTAATTTACTTGAAGGAAACCTCTTGAGAGATGTGATTCATTATTTTGATAATAAAGATCTCCAGAATTTGTATTGCAGTGAGGAAGAAAAAATGGATTTCTGAGAACAGTCCGGTCATGACTGGCTAGGTGTTACTGGAATAGAATGACCTTTTAATGCCATGGAAAAATAACATGGAGCCTTAGAAACACAGATATTTCTCCAATTCAACTAGTTTGGAAATGTTAATAATGCACCTAATGACATGTTAAAAGAAAATATCATTTATTTATGTTGTTCATCAGCTTCTTCTACAAAGTTGCAGAAAGAAATATAAGAAAATCTGGGACATTTTTCTCCTCTTTTCCCTTACAGCATAAAATATATGGCATGAAAACAAAAACTCATTTCCTGTTCCTTGTTATTGACCTAGCTAGCTCTGAGCTAAGTTCCATTGTTATTATGTTCATATAACTTAGTCTATAGAAAGTGTATTTTGTGTAAAAAAATTATAGCGATATTTCTGACATTTTCTGTGGCAAAACATTAAAAACATGTTTGTGTTACTCATACATCTGAAGATGTTTCAATTGCTCCAACTATGAAATGTTGACTTACTTTCAATACACAATTTTGCCAAAACACTACCTTTGCCAGATTGCTAAAATGCATCCAAAATTTTTTTTTAATATTTAAAGAATAACAAAAATTGTATCTATTGAACATAAAATGGCTCTCATCCACTGATATTGCTGATGCTTAATTTGAATTTGAATGTGTATGAAGCCAGTAAGCAGATCTTAGAATTATAGACTAACAAAGTTTTCAGGGTACCATCTGGAAAAGACATTCTTCTCTGTTACTCAACCACTTTCTAACACTGGGCCTGTATATATCCATTTATTTTAATCTGCGGAGTCATGTATATATTAGGATTTGCATTAACTGAATTCTGATGTGATTTACCTGACCTCTGATACTGAAAAAATATACAGGATTTAAAACCTGAGCACCCCAATTTGGTACTGGATAAAATAAGAGTGAATTAGAATATGAAATACTGCAAAGATATGAGAGGTAAAAGTTTTAATGAAAGAGGTATAAGGACATATAAATACTAATCAAATAGTTTTTCTAGTATTTTAATAAGGTTTTTTATTTATTTACTAAATTCCTTATTAGTAATGATATTCAGTCTTATCTTGGGCTGTATAACCTTTCTTTGTCTAAATTTCCTCATCTATAAAACTATTTCCAAAAGTCCAGAGTTATTGTGACAAAGTAATGAAATGGCTTAGAAAACATATGGGACTTGAGAAGAATAAAGTGAATATCAGCTGCCACTACCATTCATTCATTCATTCATTCAGTGCATTAAGTATAGTCCGCTGAATCCGGGCTACAGAAACCAATAATAATCTCCAGTGTGCATAAGTTCTGGGTAGACAGAGTTGTTAGAAAAAAAAGAGTAGTTACCTTTAACTTACTCATTAAGTTAAAAAAGAGAAAATAGGAAGTTAGGTGGAAGCAGAGAAGGAGAAGTACCAGCTGAAGGAGGCCAGAAATGAAGAGACCCAGTACTGTGGTGCCTACAGATGCTAACAGTTTTTAGTGGTTAGCAGTTCACTGTAAGATCCAATTATGTAATACTGATTTATTAAAAGCAGCATAGCCTTCAAGGCAATTGAAATTTCCTTGTTAAGTGGTAAAGCAGTAGATATTACCAGGACCACAAGGATTACTACAGCAGCTGTTACATTTGGCGGGTAAGGAGACAGTGAGCCCAAATGGATTCAACTGGTCTATTGCCTTCACAGACAGTAGGAACTCGATCAGCAGGGGGTGTGCTCTCCAGGTCCCCAGCCCCACAGGACGACTCTGGACCAGAGAGGCCATGGGAGAGACAGTGCGAGCAATGTCTCTTCCACTGAGAAGTTGACACTGAACTACAGCCAAGCAGCTTTGCAGACTTACATAGAACCTCGATCTACAGCCTAAGGTGGGGCGCAGGGAGCAGGACTGATGAGAAACTGCCTTCAGTAGCCCCAACCGCACTGCTTATCTCCCCTGGCTGCAGCAGAAATTGCAGGGTGTCGTGCCAAACTCCAGCAGACTGTTGTCCAGCCTTGCCCATGTAGCCTGGGCAGAGACATGCCAGGCCATCAGGGCACTTGCTTTTGGAACTATTCCTTTTCACTCCAAGACAGGACCCATTGTTCTTTGATTCCCATAACAGAGAATTCAATCTTCCTCAGGTTGGATTAAAAACACACTTTTTTAAAAACTAATTTCTATGAAATTATTTTTATATTGAACTTGTTTATCTTAAAATACCCTAACATCTTTGATACTAACATCACATAAAGGCCCACTCCATTACCTAGAATTACAGAGTTCCATATTAAGATCATATACATTGTCTATGAATAAAGTGAGTTGAGTTGCAAACCCTAAACCTGTTGTAAAATGCTAGCGCTGGAGAAGAACTGTAAGAAAAAAATAGAAATATGAATACAGGTGTATGTCAGAGGTACTGTGGGGTCATTTTCCAGACCACTGCAATATAGCAATAAATATTGCAATAAAGCAAGGGAAATAAGTTTTTTTTCTTTTTTAGTTTCCCGGTGCATAAAGAATTTGTTTATACTATACTATAGTCTATTAAGCATGCAACATTATGTCTAAAAAAAGCAATGTACGTACCTTAATTAAAAAAAACTTCATTGCTAAAAAGCGCAAGCCATCATCTGAGCTTTCGGAGAGTTAGGGTCTTTCGCTGGTGGGGTCTTGCTCCAGTGTTAAGGCTGCTGACCGATCAGGGTGGTGGTAGCTGAAGGCTGGGGTGGCTTTGGCAATTTCTTAAAATACGACAACAATGAAGTTTGCCACGTTGATTGACTTCTTCTTTCACAAATGATCTCTCTGTAGCATGTGATGCTGTTTGATAGCGTTTACCCACAGTTGAATTTCTTTCACAATTGGAGTCAGTCCTCTCAGACCTCGCTGCACTGACTTAAGGTTATGTAATATTCTAAACCCTTTGTTTTGTGTCATTTTAGCAGTCTTCACAGTACCTTCTTCACGACTGGATTCCATCTCCTGAAACCACTTTCTTTGCTCATCCATAAGAAGCAACCCCTGATCTTTTAGAGTTTTCTCATGAGATGCCACAGTTCAGTCACATCTTCAGGCTCTACTTCTAATTCTAGTTCTCTTATCATTTCCATCATATCTGCAGTTAATTCTTCCCCTGAAGTCTTGAGCCCCTCAAAGTCACCCTAGAGACTTGGAATAAACTTCTCACAAACTCCTGTTCATATTTGATATTTGACCTCTTCCCATGAATCATGAATGTTCTTAATGGCAGCTAGAATGATGAATCCTTTTTTGGAAGGTTTTTAATCTGCTTTGCCCGGATCCATCAGCAGAATCACTATCTATGGCAGCCATAACCTTATGAAATGTATTTCTTCATTAATAAGACTTGAAAGCCAAAATTGGTCCTTGATCCATGGGCTGCAGAATGGATGTTGTCTGAACAGGCATGAAAACAGCATTAATCTCCTTTGGGCATGTCCATCAGAGTTCTTGGGAGATCGGGGGCACTGTCAATGAGCAATCACATTTTGAAAGGAATCTTTTTCTGAGCAGCAGGTCTCAGTAATGGTCTTCAAATAATCAGTAAACCGTGTTATAAATAGATGTGTTGTCACCCAGGCTTTGTTATTCCATTTAGAAAGCATAGGCAAAGTAGATTTAGTATAATTCTTAAGGGCCCCAGGGTTTTCAGAATAGTAACGAGCATTGGCTTCAATTTATAAAGTCCCCAGCTGCACTAGCTCCTAACAAGAGTTGCCCTGTCCTCTTAAGTTTGCAGCCAAGGATTGACTTCTCTTGTCTAGCTGGGAAAGTCCTAGATGGCATCTCCCAGTATAGGCTGTTCCATCTACGTTGAAAGTCTGTTGTTTAGAGTAGCCACCTTCATTAAATACCTTAGGTGGATCTTCTGCCTAACTTCCTGTAGCTTCTAGATTAGCTCTACCCTGCACTTTGCTGTTGTGGAGATGGCTTCTTTCCTTATACCTCATGAACCAACCTCTGCTACCTTCCAACTTTTCTTTGGCAGCTTCCTCACCTCTCTCAGCCTTCATAGCATTGGAGTTAATTTGCTCTGAATTAGGTTTTGGCTTAAGGGAATGTTGTGGCTGGTTTGATCTACCCAGATCATTAAACTTTCTCCATAACAGTAATAAAGCTGGTTTGCTATCTTATTGTTCATGTTGTTCACTGAAACAGCACTCTTAATTTCCTTCATGAACTTTTCATTTGCCTTCACATTTTGTCTAATTGGCACAAGAGGCCTATCTAGGCTTCTGACATACCCTCCTCACTAAACTTAATCATTCCTAGTTTTTGATTTAAAGTGAGAGATAAGCAACTCTTCCTTTCACTGGAACACTTAGAGGCCACTGTGGGGTTTTTAATTGGCCTAATTTTAATACTTTTTTTGTCTTAGGAAATAGGGAGGCCCTAACTGAGAGAGAGACAGACAGACAGACAAGGAACGGCAGTTGGTGCAGTAATCAAAACATACTCAACACTTATTGATTACATTTGCTACTTTATGTGGGTGTGGTTCATGGCACCCCAAAACAATTACAGCAGTAACATCAAAAAAAATCACTGATCATGGACTAAAAATGGCACCAATGGCACTTGCTTGTCACAGGGCTGCAAAGTACCTTCAGTTCATAAGAAACATGGAATCTGTGAAGCACCGTAAAGCAAAGAGCAGTAAAACAAGGTATGGCTCTAATGTTGTGTACATTCCAGACATCAAATCTGCTGTCAGTTCTTTAAATTAATATAGAATGGCTGAAAGAGTCACACAAAATGATTAGATAAAAGAGGTTGAAAAATCGAGTACACAAAACCTACGATACTCAGAGCGACTAAACTAGAAGGGACGTGGAAATGGCCAGGGGGTGGTAAAATCGATGTCTTCTACATTTCACTGCATCTTTTATGCTTAATTCGATATTAGCAATTTGCACTTGCAGCTCCCTGACCAAGGAGATTCTTATAAAAGAAGATTTTTAAATTCAGTGAGAGCGGTTCCAAACAGCTGTTCAAACAAATGTAATTTCTGTGAATGTTCTTGATGTCCCTGGGTCTGATCTTTAGTTTAAAAAGAACTCAGGCGGGGATTCCATTTGAAGTGGCGTTTAGGAAGATGGAACTTGTGATGGAAAAGCAAATGAACCTGGGAAGCTGTCCCAGTTTATCGCCACCTGAGACGGGGCTTTTCAGCTTTGCTGGCAAAATACAAGTGCACAGCTAGGGATGGTTAGTGATAGATCCAGCTCTGTGCAAGTGAAGAAAGCATTTTGGTAGAAAAACAATGACAAAAAGAGACAGCAGACCAAGTGGAGGGGTTGGATTCTTTTCAGGCAATTAACACACCACCTCCCACTTTTGAGGACACAAGCTGTAATCCAGTGACAGTCATCAATAACTGTTAAAGAGCAGAAGAGTGACATGGCTGGGATTATGGAGGTTCACAGTTGAAAGAGATCAGAGGAATTATAGGACATGGAGGAAGATTCATTTATTTAAATAGAGATATTCAGGGGACAGGGTGGAGAAAGATGCTAGACTATTTGAGTGGATACCTCTCTTTCAATGAAATACCTGAATTAATGTGTCCATTTCTTTACTTGCCAATTTAAAAATGAAGTATAAGAGTAAATTACTCCTTAAAGAAAACTCTGAAGTTATGGTTCATGGATGCTTTTCAATTACTGATTTCTAGAACTTAGTATATGTGTTGATGTCTGTTGTGGAGGTGCACAGATGTATCCAGGTCTAACTGTTCCCACTCGTTTGGTCTCTCCTCTCCTCGCAGCGAGCTCACACTTTAAGCTACCCCTTCCAAGCATTCCAATGATCATCACGGAATGAGTGACAAGCCATTGTCTTAGTCATGCTCCGGAATTAAAATGAGCCAGCAGGGATGCAAGGTGCAGGGATGCAAGGCACAGGGATGCAAGGCGCAGGGATGCAAGATTCAGGGATGCAAGGTGCAGGTTCTCAGTTTAGGTTGTTAGTTTTTGATTTGGTTTGCAAACTGGGAGCTTTGTTTCTGTTCACTACCCTTGCAGTTGATGTGCACCCAGATTTGCAATGAATCTGGTGAGTGGAAAGGACATATATATGTTTACGATAGATCATTTCTGTACAAACTGCATGGTGAATTCATTGGGGCCAGGAAAAAAATGTCAGCATTTATACATTTTGCAATTCCTTGGGGTCAGGAAAAAAATTTCAGCATTAATTACAGCATTTTGTATTGTGTAGTGTTCAACGTAACACACTGGAAGTATTTTTAGTATTGAACAAAGATAAAAGTCAGTCAAACAAACGTGTATTTATTGAGCATCTGCTGTGGGACAGATACTCTTCAGGCCACAAAATCATAAATTGAAATGTAGAATGAATTCAAGTTTAGGTATCAAAGATTTGCATCAAAATAGTAGATGTTCACTCACTAGCATTCATTTATCCTTGAATTTAATTTTCCTTGGCTATTTAAGAGAAGTAATAGTACCAATCTCACAAGGTTGTTGTGAGGATCAAAAGAAACAATACACAGTCTACATAGCATAAACTCTAATATGCTGTGTAAACATGGAGAATTCTTACAGGGCTGCAGAGATGAGGCAGGGTCCACCAGGTGCAAAGCTTTACTGTATTTGAGGACATGAAAGTTGATTCTTGGTATAGAAAAAACTGTGCTGTAATGAGCAAAATTTCAATGACATCACTAAATGTATATAATTCAAAAGCAAAATAAAATCTAGATGGGTTTCTTATAAAACAAATTTTCATTTTGAAATACCCTTTTACCTCCTTGTAACCAAGGACAGGAGAGATATTGTCCACTACACAACACCTAAGCCACACCCCAAAGTTTTCTATGCATCATCTGATAGTCTGACACCTAATAAATTAATTTGTCGGGTGCCAGTTTTGTAGGGTTCATCCTGAGGAACTACAGAAAGGTAACACATAGCCTTGGACTTTACTCTAAGGTCATGTATTTTATTTGGGAAAAAGATAACAGAAACATTAAAAATGTCATAGAATTTAACACTATGACGGTGAATGCTACATGCCCTGCTGTGATGTAGGTTTGTAAGTGCAAATTAGGGAGCAATCCTGTGGACTGGAGTGGGTGAGGAGGGCTTCATGCTGGAAATAATGACTTCAGTAGAAAATACTCAGCCAGAAAGAATAGATTTGGTGGAATATTTCTGAAGTAAGTAAACATCAAGAGTGAACTCATGAGACATGTTTTGTGCCTGAGGAGACTAGTCTGGTTTTTAGCAGTGTTCGCCAACCACACTCAAAATGTCTTAGTGGGAATTTTTGACTCAGTGTAATAAAATTCACAGGAATACAAGTGGCCTCAGATCCAATGATGGTGCTTGAAAAGGCTGAAGAGTCGGTTAACGATAGCATTACCTGCAGCTGCCTTCCGAGGCTTATACCTCAGCTCCATCCCCTGATATGTGTGTCCTTTGGCACCTCTTAAAACCTGTGTGCCTCAGTTTCCTCAACTGGAAAATGGGAATATGACTGTGGCAACTAACAGAACAGTGTGTTGACCAGTGTGTATGCTTACAATAGTGCCAGCCACATGGTACATTGCCGAAAGTGTTAATCTTGTAATTGCTAAGATCCAGTCTGTCTAGGTCTCTGCCATCTTTCCCCATCTCTCAGGAACTGTGTATGTGTGGAAAACCTCCCAGGTGAGGACCAGGAGAAAGAACATGTCTTTTTTCAGGTTGTGGCTCTGACTGGTCATCCTTCACCCAATCACTCTGGCAGAAAACTCCCAGGTCCTGACCACGCCTGAATGCTCTGCAGAGAATATCCTTGGAATAGGGAGGAATTGACCCTCAGAGGAGGGGAGGAGAGCTTTCCAAAAATCAAACTAAGTATATCATGGCCATATAAAGGTTAATTAAATCCTTGGTAGAAAAAAATGAGAAGTTACTTCTGCAGATGCTGAAGGGAATAATAAAAATAAAGTGATTAAATTAAAAAGAAGGTTGGAACCAGTTTGTGGAAGGATTTGATTTTGAGCACTGGAGAGAACAGGGGAACAAAACAAGGAAACAGTGGTGGGAAATGATCCAACCTCAGTGACCACGCACCAGAGAGATAAAAAATCACCAGGATCGATTTGAAACTCTCCTGAAAATTTGTTCTTGTCTACAGTGAATGACAAAAGCCTTTATTTTAAATGTCCTTGGATTTTCAATACTAATAATTTCCTTGTTATGATCATTATATGTAGGAACACAAAATGTACCTATTATTATCTGGAGAATTATTTCACTGCAGTTACATGAACCCAAGGAAGTTTTATTTATTATACTAGGAGATTTAGATCTGACAAAGCTCCATCACTATCTGTAAGAGTAATTTAGAGGTTGGAAATTAATGCTCTGCCTTTTTAAAAAATATAACAGGATGAATGCACTTACCAGACCTACCAGATGATATATACCTTAGGGAAACCATTACCAAGACTGTAATTTAAAGTAATAGGTAGACCACTTAAGAGCTGGTAAGAACTGCTGGCTAATTCTAGTTCCCATTGATCACAAACCCTGTGTGAAGAGCCCACACTTCTCATTTTACTCAGGTACAAATTTCTGTAGCATTTAACAAATATAAGATAAAGGTAATGGGCCAAATAACATTTTCCTTGGCTTCAAAACTGTTATAAGATGTGTTAATAAGAATGGAAAGTTCTTTCATTTACACATTCATTTAACAAACATTTCTTGAATTCCTCCTAAACCATGGGCTCTTGAGTTGCTTTACATTAACTTATTTAATCCATTTAGTAACTGCGTGGTAGGTAAGCCAACCCCCATCTTCTCCTATCTATAGATGCAGATATCTATATCTGTATCTTTATCTATATCTATATCTATATCTATATCTATATCTGTATCTATATCTAATTTATATACAGACATATATATATATATATAAATTGTATTGCGAAACATTGAATGATTTACTCATGTCAAATAACTTGGAAGAGGTAAAGTATGAAGTGTCATTTTTTTAAATCTAACTATAGATAGTGTTGTTCTTAAAAGTGAGAGTAATCCTATGCCTGTTAACACTAATTAAGCATCATTCTGGTTGAGGGGACAATGAAGGCCCAAACCCACCCTGCTTCACTCCAAGTGTTTTATTGCTCTATCATCTGGAGGACTTGCCTTCAAATTCTGTCCCTGACACTCACTACTTGCAAGTCTTTTAAGTTCTCTGAGCCTCTGTTAAAATGGAGAAAATAGTAGCACCCGTCTGGTGGAAGTGTGAGCAAGCGAACTGAGGATTTCAGTTGCCCCAGCACTGTGCCAGGACGGGCTCCGGCGGTGCTGGCCGTGACTAGTCATCATGCACAGGAAACTAGAATCCCCGCTGCAGTGCTCACTTCACATGGTTGCTCCGCTTAAAGCTAAACAGCTAAGGGAAAGGTGACTCATTAGCTCCCAAGGTGACCCACTGCGTCTTTGGACATCTCTCTTGAATGGTTGGAAAAACATTTCTTATGACAATAAAATCCTTCTCCCTGTGACTTCTTCACATAGGTCTGTTTTACACCTGGGGGCTTCATTGTACATTTCTCATTCCCCTTTCATCTGACAGCCTCTCAAATATGCAAAGACAACTTTAGAGCTTCCCCTTGAATTTGATCTGTTCGAAGCTAAGTGGCCACAGAATGCTTGGGGTGTAACGTTATTAGTCTTTTGTTATTGTTTATTTTGATTTGTTTCCTTTCCAAGTCAATGTTAAAAGGCAATGAAATCTACTAATACGCACACACACTTCAGTTTGCAACCTCATTTTTATGCTAAAATTTACCCTTTCACTTGGTTTATCCTTGGCCTTTGTAGGGAGAATAACCAAAAGCATGTTTCAGTGTAATTCCCAGAATTCCTAAATTTTTGTGTGATCAACCATTATGAGATTTGTAATGATACTTTCAAATCCAATTGACATCCCTCGATCAGTGATAAAACTAGATATGCCATTCAGCTTTCTGGTGTAATTATCTCTGAATATTCACTTTCAAATCTAGGTGGGCATTCTAGATTACTCAGAATGTAAGTATTCCTCTGTCTTTACAGATTGAAAATTCTATCAATAATGTGAAGTATAAATATTTATCATTATACAAGTAAAACTATGATTATGAAAGCTGTTAATTTTATACACAAAACATTAATGAAGGCCTTTTAAACAGTTAAATAGGGAAACATATTGACAGCTAATATAAATGTTTACATTAAGTAAGAGTCTCTGCCATATCAATGTTTCTCATATTTTAATATACTCAAAAATCAGCCAAGGATCTTGTAAAAGTTCTATTTCTGATTCAGTGGGATAGGCCTCAAGATTCTGTTATTTATTCCAGCAAGCTTCCATGTGGTACCTATCTTGAAGAATATTAAATCTTGTTTACAACAATTAATGCTTATACAAATAATAAATGCAAACATTTGTAGATTACAGATAAACAGAAGGAAATGTAACTCCAAGGGAACCATTTTAACATTACAGCCAATAAAATAACTTTTAATCACTACTTTATTATTTCAGGTATGTAATTTCTTTAAGATCACATAGGACACTTTCTAGAAAATGTGCAGTCTACTAAATTTTGAACAGAGTAAGTGCTCTTGCATTACAATGCAATACTTTTAAAATCTAATAGATTTTTAGTAATAAATCTCAATTATTATTTGATAAAATTGCAGGTTTTACTCTAGTGTCCCAGGAGTTCAGTTTGGGTGGTGATATTGGCTTAAACTTTACATTGTAGGCAGAATAATGGTTCCCCAAAGATGTCTATGTCTTAATTCTGGAAACTTGAAATGTTATACTATATAGTAAAGTGGAATTGAGGTTACAGGTGAAATCAAGCTTCCTAAGAACTGACTGTAAAATACAGAGATTATTCTGTATTATCTGGGTGAGAACAATGTGATCACAAGAGTCCTTAAATGGCAAAAAGGGAAGCAGAGGATTCAGGGTAATGGGGCTTGAGAAGGCCCCAAGTGTCCGTTCCTGACTTTGAAGACAGAGAAAGGAGCCGTAAACCAAGGAGTGTGGGCAGCCTCTAGAAGTGGGAAAAGGATGAGAAAACAGATTCTCCCCTAGAGTCTCTAAAAAGTCACCTTCATCTTAACGAGTGAGGCCCATTTCAGACATCTGAACTCCTCCCAAAGTGTAAGAAAAAAAATTGGGGTTGTTTTAGCTACTAAGTTGTGGTCATTTGTTACAGCAGCAATGGGAAAGGAATACATTTGTGAGGCTGAATAATTATTTTGACACTTGTCCATGCAGAACACATCCGAAGTATGAACCTCTGACCTGTATCCATATCCACGTTCATATTCTCAGCTGTGTATTTTTTGTGCAAGACACTATTTAACACCCCAAAACTTGAAATAATGAGTGGCATACTGTCTTCAATAGGCTATCCATGGAAGTTTTCCTTATAATTGGTCCTGTGATTTCATCAGCAATGACCCACGTAGGAAATGACTGATGGCTTTCTCTGAAGCTGAGATAAAAATGTCTTAGATTTTACACACAAATGTGATTACGGTTTATAAGTGAGAATAAGCAAGGTATATCTTCCTAGAACAGTTTATTATGTTTATATTTTCAAGTGGATATGTTATAAAAAGATGAAATGTACTACCAAAAAATTTCAGGGGAAAAAGAGAAAACTTTGACAGGTTGGAGGGTCTTCTCACACACCTCTTCCCTTCTCTCGGATCACACTTCCACACTGTCCAGGTTTAGGATAACTTGGTGAAAACATTTGAGATGCCTATTGCTTTTGAAGGTATTCATAATGATGTCATCCCAAAATATGTCACTTGGCATATTGGTCATTTTGAGTTCAAGGCATTTGAGACACTCTGGGTACAAGAAGGGCATGCTGGTTTTCCTTTTTATTCCTGAAAGCAAGACATGGAATTCCCATGTGCAAGGTGCCCTCCTGGACTGGGAGGAAAAAGACATTCTTTTCTCCCAGGATGAGAAGGTAAGACTGAAAGATTGCTATACAAACAGACCTTATTAAAATAATTCTTCACTTCTTTTAGCCTCCCCACATAGTTTAATCACTTTTCCACAATTGCTTCCTTTTTTCAAACCAATATAAAAGCAAATAGGTTTTGCCATTTCTTTAGGTCTTTCTTTCCTTGTGACAGCTCTCAAATCACATAAAACTAATATTAAATAGATTTATATGATTTTCTTTTGTTAACCTTCTTTATCACCTTAATTTTCAGACGGAGTCAGGAACATTAAGAGGGTGGAAGAAAACTTGTTTCCTCCTCTATGCTTCGGTTCTTAAAATGTTGGTGTTAAGTGTTACATAGACCCACCATCAGGAAATAAAGCTTGAACAGTCTTGTGATGGGTCCACTCTCATAATCAGGAATCATGTGAATAGTTCTGGGATTTCCAAAAGCACAGGTCCATATAAGAAGCCACATGCTCATTTCCCAGGCAGGTTGGCCTGCTAACATCAAGCTAGAAAACAACCACTTTAATTACTTTGCTGGTAGAGTTCTCAAATAAAAGACGCCTGTCACACGGTACATTTTCTCAAGTGTCTACTTTTAACTGCCAATGGGCTTATCCTGCTCCTTTAAAGAACAAACAAACAAGAAAACAAAACAAAAGAACACTCTGGGCCAACCAGATGTGGCCCAATGAATCTGAGTCACTCTTGACTAGACTTTTCATCATGAGACCACATTTCCTGATGAATTATGTGTCACCGATAGTTCCCCATCTGGGTTCCAGTTCAGTGCCCAAGATCTGATACTTAGACTTGCACCCTGGCATCTTCTACTCTGAGTCTGCAAACGCGTTTTGGCTTGGATTCCTGTCTCTGCCATTGCTGTCCATTAGTTTCTTCTTCCTCCATTGATTCAGTATTTATCAAGACTGTTCAGTGCCAGGCACTGGCCAACACTGTTCCAGAGTGAATGCAGTATATTACATATCTTTGGCTTTTTCTGTAGTTATCATTGTCATGTGCTTTGAGTTGGTGTCTCCTTGACTCTGAAATTAATGTAGGACAGTATTTAATTATGCAGATTTAGTGCCAGTTGTTAACATTCTTTTAAAGAGACTCTAGATGTATCGCCTAGAGAATGCTAATGTTTGTTAGTGAAGTATGGAAGAGTCCACCAGTCCTTGGAGAACACACACCTTTATTAATAAAAGAAAAAAATGAATTAATACCACTTTAATTCCTATTGTGGTTGTCTTTGAGAATCAAAGGAACAAAAACTCTGACACTGTGTTACAGAAACCACTGAAGTACGTACTATAAGAAGAACAGGAAAAACTGTATGTAATTAAACCTAAAATAGGGAGCAGAGCAACATTTTAACCTGTGAGTCCAAAGGACAAGATGGGCTCTGGTCAGCTTCCACCAGGCTGAATGTATTTAGCTAATAATAATTATGATTGAACAGATGACTCAAGTGTGCCATATGCCATTTTATTGGCCCCAAGAGTGTATTTGTGAATACACGGAGATAAATGTAATTCACCATTATGTTAATCAAGACCAAAGGTCATGCGGCAGGCAGGTAGGAAAATGATAGTGCCTAATGAAGCACATGCTTTTCTGTATTAAATATTATGAGAGGAAAACAGCCTTCCTAATGCCCAAATGAGTTCACAATGGCAACAGTGCTCAAATATGATGCTTTCTAGAACAAAAATGTTTGATCAGGTAGAAATGATGTGGAATTAATTTCTAAGATGATTTTCTGGCAACTAATTTGTTGGGCTTTAGTTCTCCCTCCTCTGTCTTTAGTTACCTGATTAGGTGTTACAACTGCACTAATTTTCCCTGATGCTTAAGAAAAATAAACAATATGCACAGTACAAAGGAAATTACTTTAGGGATCATTTAAGAAAATCTTCCTAAATTAAAGCATTCTCTTCAGCTTTGTTTAAGATTTCAAAATACAAGTCAGAGTCTATAGGTAAGATTTGGTTGTCATTTTTTGATCCAACTAATATTGGTATAGCTTTAATTCTTTCATTTGGAAAAGACAATTATTTAAAATTTTGTCTTTTAATGGAATGTCACATAGGCTTAGATTTATCTGAATGCCAAAGAAAGTCATGCTGCACTGTGTTAGGGCAACAGAACTCTGAGCTCTGATTCATACTCAAGAAGGAAATTCTGCTAGATTCTATGAACGCCCCAAAGCAGAAGCCTCTGCTTTGTTCACAATGTTTCACATATCTACACTGAATCTCTGGTACATGGGAGCCCAGTTAAATGCTTTGACTGAATGTCTCTCACCTTTAGCAATTACAAATTTAAGTTTACAATATTTTAGTTTATTGGAAATAAAAATGTTTAATGCATCTTACCAATTAGTCAAGAAATGACCAGCTAGTTCTAACCTAACTTGTTGTTGATGAATTTCTCTGCAGACCTATATGGAGATGGTCAATAGCAATCTTTTTTTAACTATAAATAAATAAGACACTTTACTTGCATTCCATTATTAAATTTTTCATTGGCCATCTCTGCTACCAGTTTTATAGTCTCATATTTAGTCTCTTTCTAATTTCTACATATGTGCAGACAAATTTTGGTAAGGAAAAAGACAGATACATATAAGTAGCAAGAATTGGAGTAGCAATACTAGGAGAAATTATCCATATTCACTCAAATTTTCAAGAAATGAGTAGAGAGAATGAAGAGTGATATTGGTAGTTATTTCTTGCTCTGTTGTATCATATCCACTAAAAAAGAGTCATCTAATAGAGCTGAACAAATTAACTTGTTAATAGCATGGTTTTAAATTCTGTATATGTTAAATGTTTATTTTTATTTGAATTCTACATTATGTTACTGCAGTTTTTGCTACTTGTATGTGTCTGTCTTTTTCCTCACCAAAATTTGTCTGTGGCATAATGTTGAGATTAGGATGTGGGTTAAGATATAGTTAGTGTGTCCTGTTCATCTTTGTACCTTTAATGACTAATGGAGTAGCCCCCAGATTCTCACATAGTACTTTTTTTTAGGTGCACCAAACATTCATTAAACTAAAAGGAAAATATCTTTCCACCAATGGATGAACTATGTCTGCAGGCTAACATAAACTTCCATTTAACTATTTCAATATATTGAAATTTAAATTGAATAGGCACATATACACCTGAAAATGAAAAAAACACATGCCTTTAATTAAGTAATGGATTAGGAATCAGTTCTTTCCCATTTGTACTTTGGTGCCCTGGAAACTCACTCTGAGGTAGGTGACTATAATTAGTATTAGCAATTTGAAGCTGGTGAAAAGATTCGAGATGGTATTGTCCACACACCTCTGTAGTTGTAGAGTGGATGCTAGTCAATCAATCATTAACCAACCAGTTGACAATATCTTGATATAGACATTATTTATTAGCCATAATATTAGCTTTTAAGAGATTCCAAAAGAATACCACCTCCCTTATAGATGAGCTAAATTAATAAAATAGCACTGTCTTATTAATTAATTTGATATATTTTAGATGACTATTTCTCCTAGTATTGCTAGTGGTAGATTATTTTCATTGATGGTTTACTTTGACAGAAGATTGTCACAAAACTCAACTCAGAATCTACTGATTTTTCTACTTTTTAAATTTTTGTCCTTGTTTCATTGGGCTTACTAAGTCATACACTGAAGCCACATATGATTATATATTTATTGTTTCATGTTGGAAGTGGGTGATATTCTTCTCTAATCCTGATATTCATTTTCATGCGGAAGGAGATCTATCAGTGAAACATTTCTAGACTCTGAACGTAGGAGAGGAGGAGTTACTCTCTGATCCATTTGGAAGGAGTAATCTGGGGGTGCTCACTTCAGCTCTTCTTTATCTTCTTTCTAGAGTAAGATGGCCAGAGCAGAAGGTATTTGCTAGACCTTCACTTTGAAATTTAAAATGGCATTTAGAAAACAGGTGATCAATATGTTTCTCCTATGGATGGATTCATTGTGCCTAACAATACATGACCCAAACCTGTTCTGGTGACTGAAAGTGGTATTAGATCACTTTACTGAAAAGAAGAAACACTTTATAGAAGAAATGATTAACTTCCCGATATGGACCAGTAGAAAATATATGTTCCTGGAAACAACTTTGGAGAGTGGAAGTTTGAGTGAATTTGAAAGATAAACTAGTCTTTCTGTGTTCATGGAGACGGAAGTCTTTGCAGCCTCTGGCTTTCACCTTCCATCACTGAGCCATGGATGTCTTGTCCTGCTTTTTGCTTTATAGTTTCCACCACATTGTTATTTTGGGGACCATTGTAGGACAGGAAGAGAATCCAAGGGTCCTTCTATCTACAAAGGGTGTTTCTAAAATAAGGATGAGGATCCTTCTCCATGGTTTGGAGATGGGAGAAATTTCACTGACAGAAGCCACCAAATCATCATGCTTTCTGTTGATAATTAATAGTGTATTGCTCTGTTAATGAATATTGACAAGGTTCTGAATTATTGATGGTAATAACAATTATTGTAGGCTTCAGAAAATTTAAGCCAGTATCACCATTAACTTAGAAGACAATAATTTATGTACTTTAGTTGTTTTATTTGTTTGAGTCATTACATGTATCTCCTTCTGCCACAGATTGCAGTATAATTAAATGTGGGTGTTTCAGCATCAACACTAATTAATTAGAAATGTAAATTTCCAAAATGCTTGATCATAATTAGAAAGTGATTCCCCCCTGCAGTCTTCATGTACTGTACATCATGTTAAAATATAATATCTAATTAAATAAACTTGAACATGTAAGTGCATATTATACGTATATGCTGCATATTTGCCTAGGTTTATTTAATTAATGTCCATTTAGTTAGATTTGTTATTGTATGTACATTTCTATAGAGATTTCTGAATAAACGTGCATAGCAGTGATTGTGACCAAATTTGAAAAAAGTCTGAAGGTTTAAGTCATAAAAACTACTGGAACTGGGATTTAAAGGATGAATTGAAGACTGCATCTCTCTCCTTCTGTTGTTTCCATTTTCACTCTCTTCCATGCAGTCTCTTCTTATATTTCCATTGCAGTGCATCATTCCATCAAGCCTTGACTTGACCCCTCTTTTGTGTCTTGGTAAATTTTACCCGTTTTCCTGACCAAATGCACCCACCCAGACTAGAAGACTCCAGTTTCCAATTGTTCCATCCCAATGAATGGCTTTATAACTTTGATGATGCTAAATATGGGTCAAAGGAGAAACATGTGTGCTATTTATCTTCTTGATCTTATTAGATCATACATTTCCAGGCGAGCTCTGAAGATATATGATTCCCCCAAACCATATCAAAATCCCTGGCATTGGAAATGTGGATGACCTGAATCAGGATGTTAAGACACTAAAAGTATTTTTAGTAATTCTGAATTCTAGTCAGATCAGAATATTATTTAGAGCCCCCTAGTAGGTTCAGTTAATGCATTAAAATAAGACTCATTTCATGTCCTGGTGGTATGTGACTGTGTATGCCAAGAGCATTTACAAACATTTTTAGACTTAGATTTAGATTTAGATGGTTTAATCCAGGCAGTTCTAGTGATTTATATATTTTTAAGTGGTTGTGATCAATGGGATCCTATTTACTAATGATCTATAGCAGAATATTGAAATTCAAATCGCTTGTTGGCACTAGATGTGTAACTTAGATAGTGCAGGTAGGAAATGAACAGGTGAAGACCAGTGATCCAGAGAGAGCTGCGCCTTTTAAGTCTGTCATCTGCCTGGCAGCCCTAGCCATACATTTTAGCACTGTACACTTCAAATAATCCTTGCCAATGGAAGGCTTAAATCAACACCTCCTCAACCCTGGACTTGAATTTAGCTGCCATCACAGGACAAAAGCCACAGGCAGCACTCCTGTCAGTGCTGACATGTGGGACAAAGGCAGGCTCAGTTCTGTCTCTGGCATTTGGAGTGATTTTACAGCAGATTATTGAGTGGCAAACAAATTTGCAGAAATAATTTTGTCCAGTTGAATGGGTCATAAATTAATCAACCATGCTTTTTTTTCTTTTACATATTTATAACTTTAATGTATCTAGGACTAGCAGGCTATTTCTGAATAATTTGGTCTATTATTCAGAATTCTTCCTACTTCTAAAATTATTTAGCTTTATTTGTAATAGCACACACTTCAGGGCATGGGAACCTATGCCCAGTGTATTCTAAAGTCACCAGCAAGTAAGTAAACCAATGTTTAATTATGTCATTTGGACAAATTGTTTTCAGTCAAATCATTCGGAGCTATTTTTCCCCCACATCACCCTGTCCTTTCCTTTCAACTCACCCAGAAAATCCTTCTGCAGGTTTTCCACAAGAGTCTAATGCATTCAGGTAATAGAATGTCAGGCATAAGCAGAGGAAGTACAGCCATTTATCAGGCTCTGGAATCCAAGCAGTGTCAATGTCAGGAATCTTTGAGGACTCAGCTTCTATGGAGAGACAACCAGAGAACCCACCTGGAGACTCTTCTGAGCTAGGGGAGCTGGCGTCCTAGGTCCTGTCCTCATGCAGCAAGGGTGCAGTGACCCGTACATGCTGCACCAGATGGGAGAGCTTGGGGGATGAGCAGGGAACAGAATGGCGTCCTGGGGATGGTGGACACAGGCTGGGCTTGCTTGGAGCCCCTTCAAGGGAAGACTCATCTTCCCAGCTGTTGAGAGTGCAGTCAGGAGGGGGGCAGCCCGCATCCAGCGACTGCTAGAGGCAGGGTCTGAAAGCCAAACTTGGACAATTCTAAGCCGTTGGAGCTCCAGCACTCCCTGGGGGTTGGTCGAGGCTGTCTTTCAGACCACATCACAGCCGGATGCCCCCTCTGCTCGGCTTTGCTCTTGCCCCCAACCTCCCCACCTTCTTTCCTCTGGTGTTGACCTGGAGGCGCTCCCTGAGAAACGTCCTGTGCTTCATCCTGTAGCTCCATTTTAGAATCGGCTTCACGAACTAATATTATGAAGTTCGGGGGAAACGCCGAGTGATAAGGCCTGTGGGGTCAGGTGCAAGGAACTAGGTAGACACTTGCTGCATCAGAAGCAACCCAAAGCAAAATGCCTGGATGTGCCATGAAAGTAATATGAATGATGGAAACATTCCAGTTCTTAATGCAACAGGGAGGGATGCTGCCGGTGGTCAACGGGAAAGCCCATGAGGCCCAAAGTGGGTCTCACCAAACTCAGCTCCATCCTATTTCTCCATCAGAACCCCATGAACCACTGTAGCCAGTCTTCTGGATTAAAGAGGAGTTAACAGTGTATTAATGTGAATTTTCTAATTCTTTTATGTGAACAGGTTATGAGAAAGCAATTAATTCTAGTTTTTGATTCTAGCATTTTTCCATGCTCTAGGTGTTCTGTGGGGTGGTGAGAGCATGGGCAGCGTGATACAGATATGCCCTCATTTCTCAAAGGGGAAGAAATGGCCACTGACTGCGCCTGTGCAGGAGCCTCACAGTTTAATTTGCATCTATATTGCGTACGTACTTCGGTCGCTCTTTGCGGCTTGCTCTCTGAAATACTCCAGCTCATTTCAGGATACTGTTTGTGCAGCACTCAGCGTGGGAGGCGCTATTTAGAGACTTCTAATCCGATTACTGGCAAAAGTTAAGAGTATTTCCACCTCACCCTTGGACCGGGTACAAGTTTGGGAATCCACTAGGTGGAAGGCAATGAAATATATCATCCCAAGTACATGGAAGAGATGTTGCAAGAGGAATAGCGAATTTCTTCAGATTCCCCATAAAATCAAGAGCAAAGGGATGAGAAGTGGGGCACAGATTTTCTTTACCAGTGGGAGAAAAGGAGTCTTTATTGCCTGAACCCTGGATTATTATCTAAAAGTAGGTTTCTACATATTCATGAATCTAGTTCTGGTGCTGGTAGCCCGTTTGTATATGCTGTCAACCTTTGGACTCCTACATTTTGCCAGATTTACACCTCTGGGCCAGACTCATTTATACTGCTGGGGTGTTTCTTACACCAATGCGCATTCTGAAACTACTTTCTGTACTCTATACTTCAGGGTTTTGTTGAAACACAAGTCTGACGTCCAGTGAGTTCAGGCCAGTGGACAAAAATCTGAATTCTTTCCTCAGATAGTCACTGTACTTACCTTCTACACTCAGTCTCTCCTGCCCGTGGTGGGGATTCTTGGGAGATGCTCAGTTCCCCAACGATTCAGTGATTTCTTAAGTGCACAAATAACTACACTCTTAAGAAGCAATCAGCAGGCTTATTATGGCTCACCTACAATTGAAGGCACCATGTTGTCTGTTAATTTACATTGCAAATATGGGTGGGGGCCTCAGCCAGCCACTGTCAGGGCATGAGTACTTTCTTAGCACATGGAGGAACCTGCCCCTTTGCGTGCTATCACACAGCACTGAACTGAACTAGGTAACACATACACGCTTTCCAAATATACCACTTCTGAAAAACATTTTTCCTTTAAAATGAAGATTGTCCTTTGCAGGAGATTTACGCCCTCTTGACAAACCCTGTTTTCTCTTTCCCCATCTGTGATTTATGAGCATTTGTGCTGTTTCTTTTATTTTGCTTATTTTCTGTGGGTGGCATAGATGGCTGTTAAAATTTGCAGATATTTAATCTTCCCAGTAAGAAAACGAGCATTTAGGCTTACTTTGGGGATAAAGGAACTACTTAAGTAGAAACATTAATAGAAAGATGGAAAATTATTTTAATTTCTTATTTCAAGTATTCTTCGACATATTTAAGACCCCAGGTGTGAGCCTTGCTCTGCTCCCTGTTGTGAAGCTGATTAGGAGTTATGAAAAGTTAACAGTCCAGGCTGCAGGAGTTGTTCTTGTGATTTTCCAGTTTAAAATGCCATTTTGCAGTAATCTGGGTATGTAAACAGATATGTTGTATATCGTTTTTCTAATAAAATGTACAAAGAGAGAGAGGCACCTATCAACAAAAATCAATACTTGAAGTCTGAGCCCTATGTCCAGATGGTATCTAAACAACACTAGTCAGCTAGGTATCTGGAATATTTCATAATATTGGGATACTTTGTGTTTGGTCTAAATTAAACATTAATCATCAGTAGATTTGGCTTTACTTTAATTTCAGTAGCTTTTTTCCTGCCTGAAATATTCCTTACACTTCTTTTTCTAATGCCTCTGAACAGATATTTTGTATTGATGTTTACTTCCTTTCAATCAGATTTTTCTAGACCAGTGAATTTGTAAAGCATTTATCGGAATATCATCTGTATTCTTTTAGAGGAGCAGTTAATATAAATAAAGCAAACAGCACTGTCCCATTGCATTAAAAAAATAACTGAATAATATGGCATTAATTCACTAATTCACTCAGTTGTTGAATATACTTATTCATTTACCAACGCTTATTAAGTCCTTACTATGTACCAGCCACTCCAGGCTCCCAGAATGGACACATGAACAAACCGGTCAGCGTTATGCCTCAGGGAATCATTCAGTCTGTGAAAATTCAGAAAAGTGTGAGCTGAAGAAAGGGGAAGAGCCTTCTTGATGGAGTTAGGACACATGTTGAGCAATGAGAGTGAATATTTTGTTATGAGCTGAATTGCATCCTTCCAGAAGACATGTTCAAGCCCTAACCTTCTGGTACCTATGAACGAGACCTTTCTTGGAAATAGGGTCTGTGCAGATGTCATCAAATTAAGATGAGTTATACTGAATGGGGTGGGTCCTAATCCAGTATAGCTGGTGTCCTTAAAAGAAGAGGAGAAGAGACAGACACAGAGGGAAAAGCCATATGAAGACACAAGCAGCCTGGTGAGGTACCTTTAAGCCAGGGAATGCTAAGGCTTGCCTGTAACAGCAGAAGCTGGGAGACAAGCATGGTGTGGATTTTCCTCTAGAGCCTCAGAGAGAGCCTGGCCCTGCCATCCCCTTAATTTCAACTTCTAAATCCAAAACGGTGTGAAAATAAATTTCTGGTGTTTTAAGCCACCTAATTCTTGTAGTGGTGTTACAGCAGACTCAGGACAGTTTTACAGGAAAGAAAGAGAAGACTGTGAAAAAGGAAAGATAAATGAAGAAACGGAACAAAAACATCAAGAGGGGAAAGAGACAAGATAGTTCACACCGCCTGTTCGACTCAAAGGGCAATATATTCTGGAAACCACTGGCATTAGATGAAGAATGGGATTGAGGGATAAATGGAGAAACTTAGACACAGATAATGGAAAATCATTGAGGAAAAGGGTATTTTGATAAAGGGAAATTTTAGGAAATTTATATAGAAGCAAATCACAGACCCATCGACTCTTAAATAATGCAGTCTTTCTAGCAAACTCTCAACATTCACCAGCCCAATTAGAGGGAGAAGAGCAAGCCACTGAGGTCATGAAGAAGATAAAAAGGGCAATAAAAGCAAAGATTCTTTCTAACTGTGGCGATGATTTCATGTAACCTGTAAATTTAACAGTTAGTATATGTATTTGGATCCTAGCTTGGATATTGAGAATTTCTCTGTTGTTTGGGCAGGTGGTAGCTCAAAGCACTGATTTTGGTCAGTCAAAATAATGGAAAAAGTGCTAATTAATAGCTAATAGGCTAGCACAAAGATTTCACAGAGAAATTTTTACAGCTTTCTTTTCTGTCAGGCACTATATAAATGGGGATTGAATTGTACATTTCCCTTTCAGAACCCATATACAGTTCTAAAAATTGGTGTGTTTTCCTAATATTACTTGTGGCCTAAATTTTTGTGCTTTAAAATATTAGATCTGGTAAGACTCTTCTCTTGAAATAGTACCATAGAAAAAGCTTGCTTTTCCCTATTTCCTCCACGTCTCCTTAGTCCTATATTACATGCAAACACATGTACATCCAGCTTTCCAATGACTCGAAATGAGAGTGAAATCTCATTAGGTTTCACTTTGGCCTATTCATTAGCACAATTTGAAACCCCCAATTTTATGATCCAAGTGTCATCTGGCATATATGTATAGGCTTTTTTGAGTTTCTGTTGAGTTGTGCTGAAATTTGTACCATACTTAGGGAAAAGTGCACTCAGAATTTACAATGGGTAAACGCGATAAGAATAAAAACATCTCATGGTGGGATGCCTGCTGAGAAATTCTTTTTCACAGAGTACAGGGCATTGTGTATTCTGTGAAAACTTGCATTCTAAAATATTAATAACCAGCCCCTAACTAGGACTGTAGAAAAAACAAAAGCAAAACCTAGCACATATGATAGCACTGGAATTTAAGGATTATAAAAATATTTTACATAAGACTTTATATATATATTTATATAAGTGTATATATGTTGCCCACACTCATACATGTATGTCCATATGTACACATATGCTTATATATATGTCTATATATGTAATCATACATGAATTTATGTGAAACACAATTTCTTTTTAGATGGCAATGTCAAAAATGTTGCTCAATTTCATTCATATGCGACCATAGCTTTGAAAATTTGCCCACAATACATGTTAAAGGCAGATGGAGGATTAAGCTTCAATTCAATGCAGGGGGATTTAAACGAACCTTCGTTGTTCATGGAAATTATACAGACGCTAGCAACTCTGCAGAAAATGTCTGCCGGAAACCAGGTCTGTATTATTGAATGTGCCGTATCCATGGTTGTCCTCAAACGATGTGACTGCCAGTTTAAACACCAGGCCTGAACAGGTATTCATGTCCTGTGTGAGTATATCCTTGTACGTGGATATACACATCTGCATGTGTAGGAAGCAGAACAATTTGGATGAATTTTAATTTGGGGGCTGCTTAGAAAACTTGCCTCTGGGACCTTGAGCCTTGGATACTGCTGTGGTGATAGATGAAGAAAGACAAATTCAAAACTCTTTTAAAGTAATATTTTCTCTCAAATCGTTTTTTTGTCCTCTATGTACAAGAAAATAGTGAGACACACTTGTGTTTAAATATATTTTTAATGATCTAGCTTACTGTAGTTGGAGGTTGGGCTCTAAGGTAAACATACACCAACATATTAATAGAAATATCCTACTGAACCACACCATCGTAACACTGCAGGGCCACAGTGGATTTGGGTGAACACTTGTAGCCAGTTTTTATGGTTCCAGGGTTTTGACAAAGGCATTATATAGGAGTTAACTTATTCAATCTCCGATAAGCCCCTGTAAAACATGTTGTTTCATCTGACACAGCTGACAGGCTGAGAGGGTAAATTGCTGCCATTCTTGCACAGCAAATGGCAAGGCCAGGACTGAACCTGGCTCTGTTTGCCTTCAAAGCCAGACTCAACTATCTCAGTGACAGTGGACATGCTTCATGAAACCCATTAGAATGCAGCATAGCAACACCAAATGCACCCTGACACTACTTAGCTGCTAATTTTAATACAGAATTTACCCAAGAGGTCAAGAAAATGATAAGAAATGCCATTTAGTGAGTGTTTATTATATTCCCTGCTGGGTACATATTCCTTCATTTAATCCCCATTGAGGGAGATACTAATATCATCCCTCTTTCATCAGTGGATTAACTATGGAGTAAAGAGATGAAATGACCTGCCTGAAGTCACACGTCTGGTTGGAAGTAGAGTCGGGATTTGATCTTGAGAACCTGACTCATAAGAGTTACATTGTCTCCCAGGAAGAAGAAAATGTTCATATCAGCCCAATTTGATGCTACACCTCTGAGAATCACACGGGTCTAGTCGGCTGTGAGGACTCTCCCTTGGTTGCTATGCACCTTCATTTGCAGATGATCATCACATTGTTGGCTATGTGTTTTCAACTGCAACAGACAAAAAAGAGATGACCGAGGAGTGGAGAAGGAAGAGCAGTGGTGGAGTAATGTGCTCCGGGGCCACTGACTCCAGAAGCCAGTACTGTGATTGGCTGCTTGGGAGGCATGCACACAGATGCATCGCCACTGCCAAGCGGTTGGTATTGAGGCAAGAGGCCTTCACGATTAAATAGTCCCTTGATGCAGCAGTCTGTTTTGAAACGTGGTATAAGATTCATTCTCTTAATTTTGACCCTGAATAGAAAACAAGGGACAAGTTGCCAAGATATGTTCAGTGGGTGCTGGTTAAAATCCTAGGAAGTTTGTCATTTTTGAAACATTTATATCCAAGTAGTCATTATTTTTTGTATTTAAATTCTGTCTCATAAGTATTTTGGTAAAAGTTCTCTGGAAATAAATTGGATGGCATATATCTTTCCTTGCTAACAACAGATACATATGGTATGACTCCTTTGTTCTTCAAAACATCACCTGTTTGAGAAGTGTGTCATTTCCTGTGCATATACACAGGTGTGAGGGCCAGTACAGCATGTTAACATTTTGCCCCTTCAAAGCATTTGTAATCCTTGTTGTTAGTTATGGCAGTTCTGAGTTAATTGGTAGTATCATTATCTAGAAGAAATCTTTTTTTTCCATTGTTTTTCCTGAATACTATACCTTCCCTATGGTAGATACTTATGGTCTATCATAATTTATACATACTTCATGGTAGATATTTTTGAAAGTATAGAAAACTATAACAAAAGCATAAATAAAAAAAAAGAAAATACAAATGACCTGAACAAATGCATTCACTATTTGCATTTTGGAATGTGTACTGTGAATAATATACACTTACCCAAATTGACAGTTCCCAGGCTTTTTTACTGGCCAAGCTCCTTGACTCTTGCTCAAACCAAACCAAACCCCTTTCGGTAACAGTGCACTGATGGGCTTCATTGCCCACCAACCCTGTCTTCAAAGAACCCCATCTTCACTCTCCTCAACTCTTAGAGATAAAGTTCTCTCTGTAATTGTTAGTTAATGGTAATGCTGATATTGAATACATTAATAGAACTAAAGAAAATAAATAAAACTTTCCTTTAACTTATACATTGAGTATAAATTCTAAATGGGGTAGGGAAAAAAAACCAATTCTATTTAAATCTTAAAAGCAAGAATGTTATTATGGCATTTTTCTATGTATGTTGCTCCCAAAAAATTGAGATTGAGAAATGACTTGTCAAACATTCAGATGTAAGAACTATCATTTGAATGGGTAAGTTACATAAATGAATAATGGACCTTTTTCAGATATCATTCAGCTATTATGCCATTCAGTAGACAAAGCTAGATAGTAAATCAATATTTCATTTATAATTCAGATCTCCTAGTCCAGAGTTTTGGGTATGCTTTTTATAATACTCAACTGATTTCACAATGAGGAACTGAAAAAGCCACTCCTCCCAGTCTCTAAGAAAGCTACATGCTTAAAATGTTCTCTGGGATTAGTGGTCTTGGAGAACATGACACTTTGTGGAGTATAAACACCTTATTTTACAATGAAAGGAAAACAAGCCTGGAGAGGTTAGGTGATTTTTCCAATAAATATGAAGGATCAGAATCTGTTTAATGGAATAATTAATAATTAATGGTGTTAAAGAAGCTCAACATAAATTCAGAGAAAATTTTGAGCGCAGTCTAAATGAATTCACGAAAACAGGGTAGGCAAGTTTCAGTAGATAACTGAAAATGTTTTTACATTAAAAATATGCCCAAATATGCAGGAACATTCTATTTCTTCTCTGTTTACCCATTGATTTGGTGGTAAATGTTTAATAGTCTCTTTAGAAAACATACGCAAATGTATATTTTATGGCACACTTGTTTAAAGTTTAATCTGCATTATTATCATTTCTCCATCACTTTCCTAAATCTAGACAATCAAAACAATAAATCAAGCCCTGATTTGTACATCGGTAGGTTTCCATGGTATAAATACTACCATAGTGACTGATTTCAAACTACCAGCTAGAGGTCACTCAAAGCAGAGATGAAAAGCAGATACACACATTATGAATAATAGACCTAAGTAACTTCAAGATATTAATAATAGTAAAGCAAGTAGAATAATTGAGAAGTGATACATTTTGTGTATGTTACTTTTATTCCTAGTACAATTGGAGACAAAGTAAACTGGGTACAGAGAAGTTGTTTATCCTGTGCTGGGAATAAGTGGTAGGTCCCTGTGCCAGAGGGTGAAAGAATCCAGGAAGAATCTGGGTCCTGGCTACAGAGAATGAAGATTCTGAGCTGCTATGCAAGAGTGACAGGGGTCACGAAAGTGCAGCTGATGAATAGGAGTCCTGTAAGAAGAAGCCAGTCCCTTTCCTTTCTCTTTTTTTTCCTTTGTAAATTTGAGAGTAAGGTGGAAAATATTAACTGTGTTTATTATTAACCCTTTCTTTCTCAAAGTTGAAATGATCCAGAGACGTTAACTCATGGCAGGGTTAATAACATGATAATCAGGACGTTCATGGTCATAAACCTTCTAAGCACATGAGAAATCTTACATATGCTACTTTTCTACCTTTGACTACAAGACACACTTGCAACAACAAAACCCAACAGTGAGTTACAATTTTATCTTGAAGGTAGGGGATCTACTCATTTCACTGTTGATATTCTTTTATTTTTAGTGGTCTGATCTTAAGTTTTTTTATAGGAGTAATCTGGGTATAAAAGTTGATAATAATAAACTTTGATGTAAAGCAGTGTCTTGGAAGCTAGGTCCAGGAAGGTAAGACTAGAGTAATTCAGGAAAAGGAAACCAATAAACTTATTGGAAGATGGAGAACAAAAGTATATTTTAAATCCTGATATAGAAGGTTTTTTTTCAAATAATATTATAGGGAATTTCAGAATATCTATTTTGCCATTTACAAGTACAGAAACATGGTCTGCAAACAGCGGAGGGCATGGAAGATCACTTTTCATGAACAGTGGACCAGAAAAATGTTTGAAACCTAAAGGAAAAGAGTAAAAACTTTGACTTGTTCAATGTAAGATGCCATAGGGAATCCAATCATAAAAAATTAGAGATCTAACATTAGGGTGTCAAAATGTTTTAAAATTATGATAGCGGATCTGACTGAATATTGAGAGAGAGAAATATTTTCATAAATGATTCAGGGAACAGTTGATAAATGGAAGCCAGATACACCGAGGAAGGATGAAGGAAGGATCCCAGCCACAGAGCTTCTCTCTCACCCTCCAACCAGAAGAGGAATTCAGATAACTAAATCCACTGTCATTAAAACCATCCCTTTGAATTCAGCATGGGAATTTCTAATTCTTGAAAAAATCAGGTCAATTATTCTTAATTTAAAATACAAATTATCCTAAATTATCCTCTACCTCAGTGCATTGGAGTATACCAGTGTGATCTATTTATTAAGTGAATCTCAAAGAGGATACTTAATGAAAAAAAATCCAGACAACTTGAACCACTCTAAATGACTCAGTGGGGTAAGTTACAAGGCACTGTTCCATATGCATATCAAAAGTCCTTTAATTGTTAAAAATAACATGGCATGACAAGGTTCAGCTTTTCACGGGTTCTTGTAGTCCAGCCAAAGTAATAACCTCTAATAGCTTTTTTGGATCTGTTACAATGCGTTGTGAAAACATTTAGAATTTCAAAGTACCATAATTTTCTTTGTCTTTTTTAATCCACCAGCAATGACCAAAGGTCATTTGCTTATGCAATCACCTTGTATATCTTAGAATATGATCAACATTTCCTTAAGGCTAAACTTCAGAAGATTCAGAGGTTAAATTTAGCTAGGTTGTTAAAATATGAAAAGCATCTCAATTTTGTCAGAATATGTAATTGTATTTCATCAAAGTCTCCCCAAAGAGATTTCTTTTCCCCAGTTCTGTTTTCTACAAAGTATCTTTCTTAATGCAAAACATTATTCCATCTCCATGGTCCTCTCTTCAATTTCCAACCAATCCCATAGGTGAACCTATATTATCAAATTCTAGTTCCTTACCTGACAGTGTTAGATTTCACCAGCCATGCAACCTTGATGAAAGTCAAAGCAATCAAACTATGTATTACTTTCTAAGGAAATCCGTACTGCTCTAAAAATGCAAATTCCTAACTTAGACAATCACTTATGATAGTCCAAGACATTTTTTAAATTTAGAAAGTTATTTTCTAAAAGATTTGTCTATGCTAGACTATTTTTCAATTTGATAGACATTACAAATGTCTACTATATACCAACACTTACAGTTGTTATAGGAAAGAATAGGAGCAGAGGAATTCTAGAAATTAAGAAAATATGCTCTTACCTCAAAAATGCATAGATTTACAATAGGAAAGAGAATTGCATGTGGAAATTCTAATACAAAACAAAACACATTGTTAAAAATTAGAGGCATAATGAGGACACATGTTGGAGAGAGAGATGGAACTAGGAGAATTTAAAGAGTGTTTCTTAGACGAAAGGGCATTTGAGCTGGCCTTTAAAGAATTACATGTTTTCTTGAGTGCACTGCAGATGAGTTCACTTCATTCAAGGTGAACTTTTAGGAGAAAGGAAATAAGAATTCAAGAATATGGTGGAACAAGAATGCAGGTTTGATAGGAGAACAAGTAATTTGTATTACTGGTGCATAGGAAATGTGTGAGGCTAAGCATAGAAAAGGTGGCTGAGGGTATATTGACAAGTATCTTGACTGAAAAATTATAAAACCTGGCAAAATAGAACAACTAAAGATAATCAGGAGAATGACACACACACACACACACACACACACACACACACACACACACACACACACACACACACACACATTTATATAAGGCTTGTTTGAGATAACTTAAAACATTTGGTATGGTTAGAACCATGAGACCATTTGGTTTTCTTACATAACTTACCGATATTTTAATTTAAAAAATGTTTTAAAAAAAAAGTTGCTACAGTTTAGCTCAATAACATGGTTCAGGTATTAGGTTTTGGCGTTAGCTATGTTCAATTTAGAGTAGACACACCTATAGCTTATTTACAAACTTCTTTGTTCGGTGTAAGGATTGTCTTACAAATAACAAGAGATGCCTAAACTGAAATGTCTGTTTTTCTTCCTATTTCTTCCTTAGGTTGCATCCTTTTGAAATTTCAGAATCTTTTTTAATTTATGTACCATGAAATTAAAGGGTGAAATCAGGAAAAAAAAATTGGATGATGGCACTTTATCTTTAGTTTTTCTTTCTTTAAGAATGTCTTTAGCTCAGAAATGTTTGTCAATTAAAAGAATCACCTTATATGCGTAGTCATCTCTGCAGAAGCAATCAGGTTATCCATGTACTTCTTGCAACTTTGTTTTTAATCAATGCTTTTATCAGTGGTCAAACCCTCTTCACTAAATTGTCAAATTATTACATTTTTTCTCCAATTAGTTACTGTAAATCCATCAATGACTACCATTTCATTAACAAATACTGTGGGATGAAAATACTATCTCAAGCCTAGTGAATTAATAATACATTTTGTAATATTTCTGTTTTTGTTCTAAACTTCAATGCTAATTTTTGGGTGCAAAACTTTATGATATCCTAATAAAGAAATGAAAGGACTAAGGACGAAAGCCTGGAGAAAATAGTTGTGGGGCCAGGTACTAATTTTCTAATTTTTCATCCTCAACTGCCTGATTTAAATGAATTGTGCTGACTTGTAAGCCACCTCTCTCCCTTAAACAATGATGCAAAGCAATATTTCTCAAAACTTAAAAATCACAGCATACCTTATAAATAAGAAACTAAGTACATAAAATAGATAAGGTTGTGATGTTCTGGTTTAGAGTGGGCCCTAGGGAGGCAAAGCCTCTTAGGCAATCATTTATCATTTTTCAATAAATATTTTTCATTCCTAGTTTAGCCAAACATTGTGCTCATTGCTAGAGATAAAAATGAGGCAAATGCAGAGTCCCTGCAGTTTGTGATTTAGTTGGAGGAAAGAGACTTCTAGATAATAACAACAAAAACCCACACACACAAATGTACAATCACAACTGTAGTAATCGATAAAAAGCAATGATACATTGAATTATAAAAGAGTATAATAAGAGGATAATTAAGTACAGCAATAGTATATTAAAATCTCTTACCTTTGTGTGGGAAGCATACTGGTAATTCCCATTCCTTTGCCTTCTATCCCTTTAAAATGAAATTCTGGTGACCTACTCAACAGATTTCAAAACCCTTTCAGCGTTACTACCTAAATTTGACAGAAAAAGATGTATTAAATTTTTCTCATTACAAAGCATCCTTTTTATTGAAATATAGTTGAGACACAATATTGTATTGGTTTCAGATGTGTGACATAGTGGTTCAATTATATACATTACTAAATGCTTGCCATGGTAAATGTAGTTGCCATCTGTCTGCATACAAAGATATGCAAATGAAATCCTCTCTGCTATACTTAATGTCCATGACTAATTTATTTTATAATTGGAAGTTTGTCCTCCTTTACCTAGTCTGCCCATTGCCCACTTCCCTCCCCCATGGCAGCCACCAGTCTGTTCTCTGTGCTTCTGAGTTTATATCCATCTTGTTGGTTAGTCAGTTGATTGTTTTTTTTAGGGTCCACACGTAAGTGAAATTGTATCATATTTGTCTTTCTCTGTCTTGTTGCATCTAGCATAATACCCTCTACATCCATGCATAGTATCACAAATTGCAAACTTTCATTCCTTTTTATAGCTGAGTAATATTCCAATGTATATACATACCACTTCTTTTTTATCCATTCATCCATTAATGGATGCTTACATTGCTTGCATTTTTTGGCTATTTTAAATAATGCTGCCACAAACACAGGGGTGAATAGGTCTTTTTAAATTAGTTAATTTACTTTCTTTGGGTTAATACCCAGAAGTGAAATTACTGGGTTACAAATAAAACATATGGCATTTCTATTTTCAGATTTTTGAGAAACCTCCACACTGCTGTTTTGCTTTAAAAAAACATCTTTTATCTGTTTTGCATATAAAAATTGGGGGCAGTATTTTGGGGCTGCCTTTAAACTCTTTATTGATGTATATATGGTGACTGGTCTGAGGAAAAGAAAGACTAAAAACCTCACTCTGTGCCAGCTCTGGTATACAGCTGCTCGTCCCCAGTGCCTGCTTGCTCTTCTGCAGCACTTCTCCCAGTCTTGGCCTTTGCTGTCATTATGTACCATGTCAACTATGAGACTATCGTCTTTTGTCCTGCTTCCCTATGTTAGTTTAGCAATAGTCTAAGGAGTTATTAAAGGAAATTGCAGCTCTTAATGATGGAGCAATCAGTCATTTCAATGAAAAGATGCTGTGGACTTTCCTGGACGGTTCAGGAACGCACCCAGGCCCCCTTCCTCCTTCCCCCTTTCCTCAGTTGCAGCAGAAAACCAACCCTTCCAGGATGTCTGGTGTACCTGCTGCTTCATGCCTACCACGCGTCTCCGTGCTATCCTACCTCCCCTCCCCTTCCCCGCCCCCCTTCTCAATCACCAGTTCCTTAAAACTCAGATTCCCTCCTCCAGGTCTCTTAGCTGGAATCCCTAAGGTGGCTCTTTTCCCCAGCCATCCCTACCCTGAGCAAATGACTTGGATAAACAAGTATGCCCTCTCACTGCAAACGGGAAGAACAATAGGCTGGAAATGGATGAGCGAAATGGAGGAAATGCTGTACAGAGAAAGGACAAAGCCTGTGGATGCATTATTTCAGGGATTCTATGGGCTGTTCAGGACTTCTTCAGATAGCTGGTAAATATCTCATCTTTTACTTGAGAAGAGACTTGCTTCTGTTTTCCTAATGAGTGTGTTGCTATAGTGCACCTGTGTAAATAATCTGCATTAGTCATTTATATGCCACTGATGAGTAACGTGAAAATCTGTCATTTATTTTTAATTGTTTAAAAATTGTGTTAATTCACCACTATCCAAAACTCCTGCCCTGGTTTGAGTAGAGATGTTAAACAAGAAAAGTGCATTTTCATGCTCAGATCCAGAGCTGTTTACAGAACTGCTAAACACTAGATAAAAAACACTGGTCAAAATACTTCTTTTTCTAATTATTTGTAATTTTGACATGAGCCACTTGTAGAAAGGATGTGAAGTTTACACATACACAGACACATACACGTACATACACTATTTAAAATACTAATGTAAGAGTAATAGTATATCTAAGAAGAAAATTGCCTCTAAGTAAATGTTTAACTTAGAGCTCAACATATTTGTTAATTTTAAGTTTACATGGAGAATTGAAATAAGTCTATTTCTGTTTGAGTCCCTGAAAGTTTTCTGGAAATAATTTAATAACATAATTGCTAAGTGGGGGGAAATGAGATAGCCATTTAACTATTTCAGGCAAGGGAAAATAGCTCTTTTGAAAATGATACTTGACAGTGTTTCAAATGCTATCAAGGAACAAACTCATTCATTTGCTCAAGGAATAAGAAAACCTGTAAGTACAGGTAGGGAATGTAGT
Source organism: Manis javanica (assembly GCF_040802235.1). Classification (NCBI taxonomy): domain Eukaryota; kingdom Metazoa; phylum Chordata; class Mammalia; order Pholidota; family Manidae; genus Manis; species Manis javanica. Next base: position 11,741,297 of record NC_133167.1, on the reverse strand, counting down.
TTCAGATTTTTAAACAAACATTTCAAAATGAATGCAGTTTTTAAAAATCAAAAGATTCACTTCTACCAAGGTGTGTTCTGGAGGTGTGATTTGCAGGGGAAATCCAACTTGCGAAGCAGTGGTCGCCCTATCACCACAGCAAATAAATGATCACTAAGTATTTAGATAAATCAGCCTTTGAATGTCATTCTCCGTGTGTGCAGGCATTCCACTTGGCTATGGGAGGCACTGGGTACCCACTCTGTGTAGGAAACTCTGTTACAATGTGTAAGGAACAAACAGCAATTACATGTATTTGTTCGCATTGTTCTTTCTTAGCTCTGCCAGGGGGACACATACTGGAGAACGTAGAAGGGGTGGTGCTCGAGCATGTATTTTTCCAGTTTATAAATCCAAAATGAGCAACAGTACAGGGCTGGGAGCAGAACCTGTCACCACATCTCAGTCACTTGCTTCTGTGGCTTTAGGATAGTGGTTGAATAATAAGAATTCTGATATCCATTTGCATCTGGTGTTAAGATATCACTTGTAAAATCTCATTTAATACTCTCCATGGCTCTGCAAAGTAAGTAAGGCAAGTATTTTTTCTCTATTGCAGATGAGGGGCTGAGGATCAGAAATTCAATGATTTGCTAAAGAGGACTTAGCCCGAGTAGTCCATAGGATTAGGAGCCCTTGTACCTGGCATCCGGGGGTTATAAGGCGACATCCTTTACTCTTTTACTCGACCTCAGCCTCCTGCTTAATGGTGACTGACTTAGTGTTGAATTTCCTCACAGAGTTATTGCTAAGGTTAATCCCCACTCTAAAATGCTAGTTGGGAATCTCACTTTTTGAACATGAGCTATGGAATCAAAGTTGGGCAGCCCAGTCCAGTGGCTCTCAATGTGTGGTCCCTTGACCAGCCCCGTTGGCCCTACCTGGGAGCTGGCAAGAAATGAAAATTCTTGGACCTTAAGCACATCTACTAAGTCAGAGATCCAAGGGTAAGGCCCATTAATTTGGAGTTGAACAAGCCCTCCAGGTGATTTTGAGGCCCTCTGATGTTTAGGATCACCAGCCTGGCCTATTCAGACTTGCACTGATGTGCTTATTACAGTGGGTCACTGATTCTGCAACCATTTCAGTAATGAATTCCTAAATTAGGTTTGTGTCCTATTTCCCCCCAACAACTTTTTTGGAAAGGTTACTGGGGAGGGAAGCAGGGTGAGATGTCTCTAAGGTTAACTTACTCTCTTCAGTCTCTGGCTGTATGACATTCTTCAGACGACTGTTTGAAATCAACACAGTGGCTGCAGAAGTGGTGTGTGTCAGTACATGGCCACATGGTTACCTGGCTATGTGGGTGTGGCCAGGAGAAGTGCATGGAGTGCATTGGACACACCTCCCTCTAACTGAACCCCAGTGCCCACCCTTGGGGCAATGCTTCAGGGAAGATGGGTATTTCCCAGACCAGTGGAATGAGGAAAGGACAGGTCTAAAAGGAGAGGCATATGGCATCACCTAGCAAAGCTTCAGAAGCCCCTAGGTCAGGGGCTGCTCAGCAGTGGCACGGTGGCCTTTTGGACTGGATACCTCCTAGCTGAGGCAGCTGTCCTGTGTATTGTAGAAAGTGAAGTGGCATATTCCTGGCCTCTACTCACCACATGTCAGGAGCCATCTCTGCCCAGATGGGACAGTCAAAAGTGTCCCCAAATGTTGTTACATGTCCCCTGGGGTGCAAAATGGTCCCCACTTTGGCCGACACCCATGAGGGTTTTGCCTCTTTCCTTTGCCCCAGCTGAGCGGGCACTGTGCAGGGTACCCTGGCTGGAAGAGGCACTGTCGTCTGAGCTTTCCTCCTCCTGGCTGTTATTTCAGAACCAATGTACAAAGAGACCAGATTCTTGAAAAAACTTTGTTGCCATGCTTGGAAAAAACCATCAGCAGTGAGAGGGAGGCAGTAAAGCCACGAGGGCTTTCACAGCTCTTCTGCTACTGGCCATGGCCGGCTTGGAAAGAATGGCCAGAGGTGGGGGCAGCGCAAGTGGATGAGCTGAAACGAAAACTGTCAGCTATTAGCGTTTCTGTAGGAGGCAAATGTTCCAGGCTTTGATGCAACAAAGAATTCTCTAAAGGCCTGTGCAAGCAGCGCTGTGTGGAAGCCCGGGGAACGGGCTGGCAGAGGCCCTGAGCATCGCTTACTGCTGAGCTGGGTTTCTGGTAGCAGGGAGACATGATCTCTGCTTCTGAATGCCACCAACTTCCTCCGCAGAGACATTTACCTCTCATAAACAACTTTTGAAGTGACCTCTGGGTTTATTGCCTGGCACTTCCCACCTAAATTCATTGTCCCCAGTCCAGGCAATTGTGGCTATTTTAAAATACAGAAGAAGAAACCTCCAGAAAGTGCAGAGCCCACTTTGGACCTAAGTTGGCTGGAGACGATGCCCTCCTGCAGGTTCTGATAAAATATTCTCTTGCCCCCACTCCCTTCTCAGTTCAACCTCTCTGGGCCTGCCCCTTTGAGAAAAGATCTGATAGCGGCCGTTCACTCCTCTCCCATGCACATCTGAGTTCCAGCTGCTCCCCAGGAATCCCTACATTTAAAACTTGTGATGGGAAGGGTACAGTTAAGGAAATATTAGCCACCAGGGTGGGGAAGGAATAACCCTGAGGGCAGGAAAACGAGGCCACCACTTGGGAAATCACATGTAAGCAAAACCATCCAGTGCCGTCTGGTAACCGGCGCCAGCCTTCAATCACATCCACTGTTTTCTACCCCGTTGAACACTCTGTGAGGGCTGAGTGGACTTTGCCTGGCTCAATTCCTCTCTCACTCTGGGAAGGAGAATCTTGGCATTTTCTGAATCTTTCACTGAAAGTCAATAAACATTGGCCTGGCCCTGGTCACAAATGTGCATTTGGGCAAGAAATGATAGGAGGGGATAATACATACACCTGGGGTTCTCCAGACGCGCGGGCCCAGGGTGGCCCTCCCAGCAACCCTTGAATTCTGCTTTAGCCTAGAGCCTCTTTCCTGCTTTCTCATAGGCAATTTTCAGCTTGACAGAATACAAGTTTTTAATTATCTTTGATAAACTTCTATCCCACTCTACAGCCTGTGATATGTCCAGGGGTTCTGTTTATTCATAAGCCCTTACAGATATTTTAGCAGCCATTCTCTATTGATCTCCATCACCCTCCATACCCCCTCCCCACCCCCACTTACATCCACGCCCACAGGAACAGTTGCCTAGGCAGCGTTTTAAGCAAATCCTCAGCTACCTCTCAGTGGATGGAGGCACATCTCTAGGAAGCACCAGCAGAAATGTGGCCAACATTTCCAGGGAGCGCGGTGTAAGGGGAAAGGGAAGGGTCCATTCAGGACTAGTAACGATGCGCTCAGCATTTATAAAGCTGGTTTTGTTCTCTTAAAAAGTCTGACTGTCACAGGGTTGAAATAAAAATTTGTGTATTCCCATTCCATAGTCCTGCTACTACTTAGAAAAAAGAATGACAAAGAAAAATCTTAATTGTTCTCCTACAGAGCTTGAACGAGAACAAATGTGTTCGGCAGCATCTGCCTAATGAAGTCATAAGTGCCAGGAAAAGTGATCATCCTTGGCCTTTAAAAATATAATAAACGGATTTTGTTTATTTAATTGAAGAAAAAACAGGGACTGCTCATTTTATATGGCAATCATGTAAACTTAATGTAAATACTCTCCCATCTCTTTGATAAAACTTTTGTTTCCCGAACTTTCCCTCTGTTCCTTTCATAAGGGACACTCGTTTAAGGCAGATTTAGCCATTTTCCATAACAACCTACAGAGCCTAGTGAGATAATTGTTATGAAAGAATTTTTCCACAGTGGCTGCTGAGTGTGTGTTTATCAGTAATATTGAAACAAGGACTTCCCTTAAGAAAACAAGCTGGCTCAAAACAACACAGCAAAAGGGAAGTACGCCTTTCAGGTGAGGAAATGAATGCTTTCCAGAAGAGCTTTGCTAAGAATCCAGGAGGAAGAGTGGTGCCAACTTCATCCACAAAACCGTTTGATGACTGGTGACATCAACTCTCACCTGAAATAAAATTTCACTCACTTAGCTATGCACTTACACCAAAATCTGTATCATACTTCTGTTTTTGTAGTTGTTTCCCTCATAGTCCAGAGGTTCCCTTTTCTTTCAAACATGAGTTGTCCCATTCACTTGTCATTAAACATAAAATAAGACAAGAGACTCCTGTTTTCCTTCCTTATTAAAATGATAATAGCATATTACCCTTTTTAGAGATGAAACAAGCACATACCAGTATTTGCCATGTTCTATAATCCCCAACTTTCATAGGGGCCGTTAAAGCGATAAGGAATCATGCAGCCAGGATCTGGGTACGTAAGCATGTATTTCCTCATCTCCAAGTAGGGGTGTTGAACTCGTGCAGGGCAAGGACTTGCAACCTGGCTACCTGTTTATAAGACCCTGGGGAGCTTTTCAAACATCAGTGCCGGGGACCTTGACCCAGACCAAATGATAGATCTCTCTGGGGATGGATCCCAATACCAGCTTTTCTTACAGCTCCCCAGGTAGATCCAGTGTGCAGCCAGGATTGAAAATCATGGACTACAAGTCCATTCCCCAAAGGATGCTCCTAGCTCTGTGAAGTTCCCAGCAAAACAGTTTGGGAAACACTACAAACTGTGGAAGCTTCTTGGATGGTCGCAGTACACGTTTGCATATTGTTCATCCTTGTGACCTACAGTTAAGAAACCCGCTGAACTGTCTTTAACTTGGCTGTTTGTAATGACTTGACAATGAAACTCTTTTAATTTAAATACTGCCCATTAGAGGAGCTTCTATTTGTCAGGGCATTTCAGGGAACTCCAAAGTAAATACTCCAGGGACGTAGGGCAGCTTCTAGGTCAGAGATTCAATTTCCATTCTAGTCTGTTCTGTTCTGTAACATTCAACATGCAATGTCCTTAAGGTATCTCCTTGATTATTTAAAACATAAAGACTCCTAGCAGCAACATATAGGAACCACAATCATTCTTTGAAGAGAAATTTTCAAGCTTTCTCCCTGAACAATGCTTTGGAGCCATGATCTAGGATGTTTGCTGCTAAATGAAGGGGAAGACTACTTTTGAGGAAGATTAGAGATTATTCTCATAAATGTTAAATACATCTCCCTGACACTCTTAGTAAATTAAATTTTACAAGTAGCAACTACTGTTCTACAGCTGTCTCCTGGGTTGCAGAAATGTCAAGAATATGGAGGAAGACATGTTGTTTGAAAGGATTAGGTAACCCAAAACCAGGATTACCAATGCAGAGACTGAAAGGGGAGTTTATGCATACCTAGAGGGTATGAGCCCTAACAAAACAGAGATACCCTGTTATGTGAATTAAAATTTCAACACACATGTATAGACTTGCCAAACTTTGTCCTAAAGTTTGTTATTGGCCAAGACAGCCTTGAATACATCTGGGTACTTAGGTGATGAGTCACATGACTACTGTTAAGCGGTGTCAATACTTAGGTTTACCCACCTGGAGCATTACATTCTTGAATACTTGTAACCAGTACTCCTTGAACGTACTTGTGTTCTGAGTAATGCCCTACAGGCTGTGGACAGAATGAGGAAAGATGGACAAGTCTAGAGTCTTCTGATGCCTCTAGTCCAATCTAAAAAAAATTCCTTCTATATGGTACCTAGAGAGTTCTTAATACAGGACTTTACAAAGAAAAAAAGAGTTTGAATGAAAATATTACACTATGGAAGGAGCATTGCATTTAGTTTATTACCTATAACATAATTGCATAAACAATAAATAACATTCTATGAAATACAGTGAAGGAAGCAAATTTTAATCAACTTTTTCATCAGAGCACTTTACTCCAAAGAGCTAGTGAATTTCTTAGCTGGGTTGTGATGGAAGGAAATGTCTCATTGCCCGTTAAACCCAAATCTTCTTTCTTAAGCGTCTATCTCACCCTACCACCATTTATTATACACAAGCCATATTTTGTGTTGAATGCTATCATCCCACCAGTCTGTGTTGAAATGTTTTCCTTCCCTCATTATGGATTTGAGATAAGAGAATTTAAGTGTCTGTGAATTTGCAATCTCTCAGCAACTTCTTGAAATTCAGACATATCAACTGTATTTCTATGGCTTTTACTACAATTGTTAATCTTTGGAAAGAAGTTAGTAAGTTCCTCCCTCCTCTTATATGTGTCCTGCAAAGCTGGCTGCTGCAGATGGCTTCTCTCCAGTGGGTAGGGCTGAGGTTTTCATTCTGCAGTCAGTGATGCTCCAAGTCATGAGAGATGCTTACAGCCCTGACTTTAGGCAGGAGAAACATTTCCAGATTGGGTATGATCTCAGAAAGACTTACCTTCTTTAAAAAAGTTATTAATTCTATGATACTTCCTTTATAGTAATTGAAGATTTTCCAGGCTAGGATAGCTTGTGATTTAACCATTTACTTTCTCTATCTTTATTATGCATTGTCTGTGCATTCTCAGGTGGTGAAAGACTGCATACCTATATCCTGTCTGGCTATGGAACAGGAGATGGGGAACAGAAATAGTGGATGAGGTGGTGGTATGGACCACAAGGATCCAGGCTGAGGGCAGGGCATGGATGGTGCAGGTCAAGGGTAGAGATGTATCCTGAGTAGTTAAGGCCAGGAGAAGGTGCATGTGCCCCTTACATGTTGGCTGCTCCATAGCCCATGGGACTGGCACCTGATAGGAAGAGCAAAGTCCTTATATGTCCACAGGTCACAGGGATTATCTGATTGTCTGTCAATTGGTAGAATCTGAGTCAGGATGGTCAAAGGAAATTCTGTTTCAATCAAGTCATCTTGTTAGGCATTATATTCATATGCTAAAACTTTATATTCAGGACCATCTTCTTTTAAAAAATTTCTATATTCCATAAGTCATAAGACTGTACATGGGCCCTGGGGTTAGGCAGGCGTGCTTCAAAACCAACTTAGTTTCAAGCTGTGAGTTGGACAATTTACTTAGGTGCCTTACAATTCATCTCTTCATCTGCAAAACTGGGACAATGATGGTCCCTAATTCATATGGCTGTTCAGAGACAACTCATGTATAGATAGTAACTTAAACAGAGGTAATTATAATTTTATTATCACTATCATTATTATTATGAGTTATTTAATCTATGCACTCTGCTAACTCATTAAATGCAGTATCTGAGGTCATTAATCCTGAGTTCAAATGTAGGCCTTGTAGCGTGGTACAAAAAGGAAGATTGTCATAGGAGTCGAACAGCCCACAATTGATTCTACAAGTCAGCTTATCAATCAGGGTGTGGGTTTATTTATAAAATGCGTATAATCATACCATACGGCATATTTCCAAGGACATTATAACAGATACACTACCAGAAAAATAAATGTATTTTATATAAATGTAAAAGACTGATAATTTAAAATGTTACATCCATGATGTATCCTGGCAGTTTGGTGCAGAGCAAAGTAGGGGCTGCTGAAATAAGAATATCTTTATAGCAACATTTATGTATTTTAAAAAACGTGTTTAAAATGCATCCCCAAAATATACATTGGTCAAAAGTGATATCACCATTCCCGATCTCAGGAAAAAGCATGGACTTGTGCATAATCATGACCTGGGAGCTTTAGAGTGACATCTGCTTATAGCCATGTTTAACACACACAGTGTGACCAACACAAAACTGCTGGGAGATTTTACATAAATATGTGGGTTTTTATACTTCCCCCAAACAACTGGTTGAGTTCTCTTCCTGGCAACATATTTACAAGGAAACTTGTCTGGCTATTTTCCCAGTTGCTGCCCTGTTGCAGGTCACAGGGGCTCTCAGCAGAATTGGTGCAGTAGCCTTCTAGCTGACCCCTGCTCTCACTGCTCCCCAACTCCCACTATTAAGTTGGAACTCTGTCCATCCGATGTCACTCCTTTGTTCAAAGTAGCAAAAAGTTTGCATGGAAAAGGAAAAGCCTTGATTCGTGGCATTTGCTGATTTCCCCCATGTAAATATTTCCCCTGTGGCTAATTTCAAGCTACCATCACGAAGTCACACTGGAGTTGGAAGTCTATGTGCACAGGAGGCTCTGCCAAGCCCATGTGATTGTCCCTAGCACATACCCAGATAATCCTCCCGGGACTTCCCCAGCCACTCCAGGAAAAGTCCTTATAATGACCATGAATTCAGCCCTTGGCCAGTTTCATCTCTAATCTCACTTCCAACTCTCCTCTCTCCTCTCCAGTTTCACTCTTTGTTACTCAGTTATTTAATTTGTAAAATGGGGATGTGTTTTTAGCAACACATCACATGAAACACATGACAGCATTCTGCACTCTGAAGAGAAGAATTTTATGAATCCAAGTTGGTCGGAATATTGGCAGTTCCCTTAATGGGAAGGAATGTGACACATAGATCACTGACTTCCATTGAGCTAGACAAATGACTCAATGACTGTGTCTTCCCACAAACTGGATGTGAACCAAAGTTTCTGTCACCTGATTTACTGTGACTAGTCTCTGTACCTCGGCGAGAAAATGGGAAGTATTAGTTTGCTTCCCATTGGAGGATGACTTCAAATGCAAAAATGAATCAGCTGCCAAGACGCAACCAGTCACATCAAACCTGTCCATTATGCAGGGTCAGTCACTAATGCTTCACTCCGAGGTGACAAGTTCTGCTGGACTCACCTTCTTGTCCCATTCGTGGCTTATTTCTGCTCTATAGCCTGCTTGTGGCTTTGAAGGAAGATAGCAGACATCAAGATATGAAATTCTATCCTTTCTAGAAAACCAAGTCCTACAGAGGGTAAAGGAGGTTTGGAAGAAATGATTTGCAAACAGGCCTTCCGCATGTATTTGTCAAGGTATGATTTTGTTGTTCTGTGTTTCTTCTGAACTTGGTCGTATCGTCTAGGGAAATGTTATTTACTCTTTCCGTTAATGATGCTTTGGGGATTGAGGCAGTGTGGGAAGAAGAGGTGGGGTAGGTTGATTTCTGCTCATAGAGCTCTTGAACACAGTGCATTTGCATTTTTACCTCCATCCTTATGGGAGGGTCTTGTTTGTCTCTCATAAAAACGATAAAATGTCAGATAAAAGAAGACTGGAAATTGTTTCTGTCTGTGTTTCTTATATTATTACTAGGAAGGACTGGTGATACCAAGGAAAAACAATGCATTAACTTTATCTAAACTCTTTAAATTTGGCCTCCCCCAAAAATTCCAAACACTTTATTTCCTTATCATGCAGAATTAAATTAATAGTGTTCATGTAACTGCTTTCATTCATTCATAAAGCCTACATAGCATAAAATTTATGATTTATAAGGACATATTAGTAGGTCAATTCTTCTGTTAAAAGAGTCCTCAAAATGTTCAGAACTCTGCTAGGGTCTGTGGTGGTTGAAAACAAACATAAGAAATAGCAGTAATTCCCTCTCCAATTCAAGAAATTCTTCTTTATTTGGGAAAGAATATATTAAAATTATTAAAGGAAATGAAAAAAACACTGCTTGTTCTGTTTGCATTTCTGTGGGTTTGGTAAGTAGAGAAGTTTAGGGAAATCAGCTGTGAGTGATAGTGGACTGAACCCTATTGGAGGATGACTTGACCTGGATTTTAAAGGACAGGTAGAATTTGAAGAAACGAAAAGAATACCTTCTACCAGAATGACTTGTTCACTCAACTCCTCATCTAAAGGAGGTTCTCCTTATTTCTTTCACATCACTCTTATTTTCTTCAAAGTATCAGTCCTAATCACCTGGCTCCACCCCTAGTCCCCAAGTTTGGGGAAGATAAATATCTTGTTCTCTGTCGAATGACTAGGACATAGCATACTACCCAGAACAGATAGGTCTTCAATAGTTGTGGGTTTAATTAGTTACTTAGATATGTATTAATTAATCAGGTGTCTATGTTTTTGATGGAGGTCATTAGCAGAGAATGGATATTGGTGAGGACAGGAGCAGAAAGAATTCAAATATGTGTGGTGTTGTCACACTTTAAAATATTTTAAAATTTTATTTGAGCAAGCAAGTGTTCCCCTAAATGTCTTCAGTAGACTGACCTCTTAATGCCGCGGCAGAAAGTGGAGAAGAGAAGGCTGCAGACCCAATCTAGTTGGTCGCTTGAGGTCACCTGTGTCTGTGATGACGTCAGCCTGTTGCCCCAGGAGGAGGGGTTCCCCACTCTGGGCAAGTTCACTATGAATTCAAAGAGACCAAATAAAGACAACAGAAAGCTGGGGGCTAAAAGGGTCTTTCATTCTCACAGTGGTCAACCTGCTATGTACAAGGGGCAGAGACAGTCTGCAGTCACTGTCTCTGACGCAGGCACATGCATCCCAGGTGCTGCCTCCTCCTTTCCAGCACGGGGTTCCACTGGGGCCTCCGGCTGCACCTCCACTCACTCCTGCTTAGCACCAGGCTCCTCAGCTTCTCTCTCCTACTCCCTTTCTCCTCAGTAACCTTTTCCAACACTGAGAAACAGCCAACCCCCAGCTTCCGCTGCCTCACAGGCACTCTGTTCCTCTAAGGAATTCCCTTTTTCGTGGAGGGCCAACTCTTCTGCCTCAGGCACTACCTCCACCTCCCCCCAGTCCTGGGGAGGGGCCCAGTCCTCTAGGAGGCAGCCGCCTTTGCCCACATCCCCACTGGGGGATACCCTGGTGTCTTTCCTTCCATAGGGGTAGTCTCCTGAAGCATCCCCCTCTTCACCCCTGCCAGTTTGGGCACTTTTGCAGTCTCAACAAATCCTGCTGGCTGTGCCAAAATGTTGCTCCAGGAGGGAGGGCTTCCCTGCTCCAGGCAAGTTCACTCTGAATTTGGTGAGACTGAATAAAGACAAAGAAAGTTGGGGGGCATATCTAGTTTATTCTCATGGCAGTCACCTAGCTATGTGCAATGGCTCAGTCTCCTCTGACTCTGGCACGGCTCCTTCCTGCTCTCCAGCAGGGGGCTCTCTTCTCCCTTCCTAGTACCAGAGCTCCACCTCTTCTCTCCCCTGCTCCCTCTCTCTGCCCACTAAGCCCTCCTTCCCTACTCCTGGCAAAGGGAGGAACTCTGTGGGTGGGTCTCTATGGTGATGGGCAGACTCCTGACCAAATATGTCCAGGTGCTTGTTGCGTTTCCTCTCACACCTCCCCTGGGCTGGTACTCTCCTTGACTGACAGTTGGTTCTGTAGTGGGTAAACATCCTGCTGCCCAAAGACATGCAAACAGACTCTTTAATTTTTACAATGGGTGATATTAAAGCCAGCTGAGAATCTTGGTCATAAATTTGCATTTTCTCTACAAAGCCTCATCTGTTATTACCCCCAAAATGACTGATCATGAGCTCTACATTTAACACACCTGTGCCCATCACATCAACACTTCAGCACAAGGACAAGTGTTGGTAGTTAATGATCCAGATACCTAAAATTGAGATTATGGAAGGCATGAAATTATCGGGAATCAAAATGCCCAGGTTCTGACCATGGGAGTAGGGGCTGAGATAGGAAGAAAGAGATTTTTGAGCAGAAGATTTCAAGAAATTGGGCAGGGAATGTACATATATTTAACATTATATCTTATGTATCCCTAAATAAGCCTACAACGTACAATTTCTCATCCTCCATTTTTTAAACTAAATGAGTTGCAATGAAATCTCTTCTGGTGATTCCAATCTAGAGTTAAATCCTATATTTTCCAAGGTTTTCAAACTTTTTAAGAGAAAACTGAAACAGATGTCCACAACTGATAGTTATAAATAGAAAAAAAATAAGTCAATGGAACACCAAACATTGCCAAAAAATACATTTAACCTAATTGTCCTCTTTAAGATGAACCATTCTTTAGGAAATAAGAAACCCCTGGTTCAATAAAGCAGCAATGAAGTCCCATTTCCCTGGTCCTCTTAGATGTGCATAAGAAGGGTTTACTGTAATAGGGCAGATCTTAAATTTAAATGTGCTCTCCATTAAACTGTAAACCCTAAGGATATATATCTTTCACTACTGAACTGCACCGTTTCATGGTGCTGTCAACATGCAACAAAAAAACAGATGATGAATATTATAATGAGGCCAACTCAGAGACTGCATCTATTATAATGGGAAAATTGTTTTTTTTTTTTTAAGATGCACTGTTGGCACTAAAACTGTGGCTAATATGTTGTGATAATAGTTTCTAATTTGTTATGAATAAAGATGTATAAGAGAGGATAAGATTCAATCAAAGACAAATTTTTACACCAGACCCCCATTCCCCTAAGGCCTGCACCATAAAGCAAATAATCCAAGGGGCTTGCCTTGACACAGAGCATTAGATTTAATTATTTTGTCTGAAGGAAACCAATCAGGGAAAGTGAGTTGTTCCCGGAAAGTCATTCTAGAAAAACAGAGAGCTAAGCTTCTGGCCTGTGCCTAGGCAGCCTATGGCAGCTGTATTTCAATCTATCACGTTATTACATTTGGGTGCATTAAGGAGATGTGCAGCCTGTTGCCCATAAAGACAGCACATTGGCCCCTTCATTTAGAGTAACTGATGCGTCTGTGAATGGGCTGTTGGTTCTTAAGTAGTATCTCTAGTGATTCACATTTACACATCACTCTGATGATATGGGTGAGGGATGGAAGGCTGGTTTTAAGAACTGCAGGCATTTTTTTTTAATAGACTTCAAACATGCCAAGGAGTGAGGTTCTCAGCTTCATCGGTTTGTCAAGGTAATGTGTTCAATGGAAAGATTTGTGAAATGGTTTTTGTTGTTAAATAGGAAAAACACTTCATGAATATAACCTGACCTTGTTTTACATTCTCATTTTAATCCCACAAATACCCTGAGGGATCACTGAGTAAGATACTACTATCCTATTTGATAGATGAATGACTCTATTTGGGAATGAATTCCCTAGTGGTCACATGATGATTTAGAAGCAAAGCTAGAAACAGAATCTCCTAACTAGGGTAGAAAAAGCGTGTATGCAAAGTGTGTGTGTATTGTGTGTGTACAGTGTGTGTCTGTATGTGATCTATATTCTTTTTTTTGTAAACACACAAATTCTGAAATTTTCCCACTTTACGGGTACTTTCTAGAAAAAAATGGCCTGACCATTCAGTTGTGGATCTTGAGCTGAGTTCTCTTTAGAGACTGGGCATTTCTGGAGGATGTAATATATATTCTCTATATTTCATTTTATCTCTTCACTTCTTTACAAGCCAAACTCCTATTTAAAAAAAAAAATTGGTCTTCCAGACTTATTTTAGTGAATGAAAGCTTCTCCACAACCATAACCATTTAATACGTATCTACAAAAATTGTGTTTAATTAACTATATATTTATTCTCATGAATGTCTAAATTTAGTTTAAATTCCTAAACATTTACATGATACTTTTTATGCTCAAAGAAGCATACAAGATGCCATGGGAGAGGATGAAATGTATAAAATTTGATCCCCATCCTCAAAAATTCTAGAATCTTCTATTTGTGTATATAGTGATACTATAAGGCAGAAAGCAGGAAATAATACAAAAGACATTCAAACTAGAAAAGAGATAGTGTTTTAATGAAATATTCAGGGAAGAAGTAACATTCACTTTAGGCCCAGGTAAGCTTGACATTTATTTTTTTTTCAAATGGAGTCATAGTTTGAAGAGAGAAAGACCCCAGGGAGACAATGATGTGAGCGGGTGATATGACAACACCACAGAGATCAGACTACATCATACAAAGTCTGAATTGCCCTACAGAGAAACCAGACTCTAAGGTAATCAGAAGACTCTAGAGAAGGGGAGTGAAGTCATCCTATTTCCTTTTTAGGACTATTTCTTCAGGTTTATGATTAGTGTAGGGGAAAACTGAGACAGAGAATCCAACTAAGAATATCACTTATTAGCCAAGACCAAAAGTCAATAAAAGCCTTGTAGATGTTTTGGAAACTAGGAGACAGATATGAGATCCAAGATAATAGGAAGGATTTCTTGACCTGTTGCAAGTATGTGGATAAGAAGAATATAGTTATCAAGTTACTTGGAAGTTTTTGGTCTCTGTGACTGGAATGGTGATGCTATCGAAGACAAAGTTTCAGAATATTTTGATCTTGAGTGTCAAAGGAACATCCATTTGGAAATGTCCAGCACATTTGGGGAAGGGCAAATATGTGTGACAGAATGCAGGAAGGAGTGGAATATTATTAGATTTAGAGATCATGTAAAGAGTAGAGAGCATGGAAGTCTTAAAATTTGGTGCTTGTCAAGGACAAGTACAGAGAAAGGAGAATAATGAAGACAGAACCTTGGCATATATTCTAGTATGAGGAGGAACAGAGGAAAAACAGGAGAGGGTGATTTCAGGGAAGCCAGGGAAAACGGAAAACATTCCAGAAAGAAGCTGTGACTGAGAAGAGTTTTAAAGAGATCAAGAAAGATCTAGACATAGACAAAAGAAAACCTTCTAGATTATGGAATTTGCAAGGGAAAGGTGATTTTTAAGAAAACCATTTCAGTAGACTCTGTGGTGGCAGAAGTCAGAGTACAAGATACAGAAAGATTCTGACTTACGGACCTGTCACAAGGAGGTCAGACTTTTGAGAATTTGATGCCTTGTTGAAAGGTACATCTCTGGCAGCTAACACTGTTTCAGGCACAAACAAGATGCTCAATAAATGTTTGTGAAGAGAGGAACAAATGATTTAATAAGTGCATGGGAGAGATCAGAGGAAGGAAAAAAGTAAAATGGAAGTAGGAAAGGAAGGAGAGAGGGAGAATAAAAGGAAGGAAGAAAGAATGAGAGAGATGGGGCAGGAGCTTACAGGGTTTGAGGGGAAGTGTTCTGAAAACAGGGAGTGTGGCATGTTTTGGATTGCTGATAATGATAAACCAATGGAGAATAAAGAGGAAGAATAAATGAATGTTGAAAAATGAGAGAGACTGAGTCAGAAAACCAGAGGAAAGATAAAATTAATGATGTGGAGAAATTCAAGGATGGGAAAGGAAAGACAATGGGACCTCTCAAGGGGAGGAAATAACATTCCCTGTGAAATAGACCTTGAAGCGCTCTGCTGGGGGCCTGGGCTTGGATCTACTGAAAAAACCAAGGTGTCTTAAGCTTCGAAACAGTCATGATGAGGTGTGTTACATTTGGAAGTATAGTATTATCTTAACTTTTAAGAGGTGACCTTAAGTTGTATTCATATAATTAAAAAAATATTACTTAGAAAGGCAGTGCATGATTTTGGTTTGATATGGAAGATGAAACATCAGTGCGTTTTTATTCATCAATAGCTCATTTTTTCACAGCGATTCTATAAATGCGTATCTAGAATTTCTCAATCTTTCTGAAAGGTATTTTTCTCTTTAACTCCTATAACTATTTAAACTACAAAATATTTCTGGGACCTGAGCAGAATATTTTGCAAGTGGCATTTCACTGTGCTCTGATAATCTACATCAGTATGTACTGTTTATAAAGTTTTTGAGATCTCCTTTAGTCCAAGAAATTCACTGCATTTCATTTTAAGATACCATTATCAAGAGAAGAACATATCATACATGTTTTGGAAGGGTAAATGTCTTACTTTTAAGACAGAACTGACATTAAACCTTTTTATTCCAGTTGTCTGGATTTTTCTTGGCAAATCATATCATCTCTTTTATAGAAAGCAGATGAATAGGTGTCTATGTACTTGGGAGCTTTATAGATTCAAGGAAAACTCATTAAATTCATGCCAGAAATAACTCTGGGCTATACCAATCCCTTTCTGCCAATACCATGGATAATACAGGCTCTCCAAGATGGGGTGCATATTTTCCTAGTTTTGCACACAAAATGACATCGGAAGCTTTTAGTACTGGTGATGTCAGTATTAGATGTGGTGTCCATAGATAATGATCTTGGCTGGGAAGTCACTAGTAACCAGCTACTAATATGTAACTTCTAGGAAGAGAAAAATATATTGAAATGGTACAAGACAACATGGCATCTACTGCTTTCTTGAATTGTTTTTTTCTGAATTGTTTCTGAATTCAGGGAATTGCTTTGTATGTTATCACACTAGGAAAATGTATTCTCCCTCCAAGGTCCAAATTTCCAAAATGCCTTAAGAAGGTAATTTTGCTCAAAAATTTTCTGTGAGTAAATTATTAACCTTTTACATTATCTTTTTTGACTGTACATAATTTATTTGAAGGAAAATTTGACATTCCTATAGGTCAATGGCTAGCTTGAAAATAACCTCCTTTGAATCAATTATCTTTGAGTCTTTGGTGATAATCTTTTTTAAGGGCAGAATGAAACCAATATTTTTTCAGACTTATTGAGCCTCTACTATGTGCTAGGTGCTTTCTAAGTGATTTGTTTATAAAATATAGAAGATTGCATGTGATTGGGACTGAACAAAATGGAAAATGTTAAAAAAATGGAGAAATATTAAAAAGAGAAACACATAAACATGTATAAAACACTTTAAAAATTCAAAGTTATAAATATACATTGTTTATTAAACTTTGCAATAGTCTTTGGTTTGTATGTGTTTCCCCTTATTGGACTTGCATATAATCTTTATGCATAAAATATGCCCATTATATTTCACTTTTTAATTTGGTTTCAGTTTCTTTAAAGTGGAGCCAGAATTTAAGGTCATTTAAGATAACAAACATAGTTTAGAGTCCTTTTAGATTTAACAGATTAACCCTAATCTTCCCACATCCAACCAGACCAGTTTTTTTGTTTTAGTATTGTTTTTTAACTTTGTTGTTTTAGTGTTCCTTTTATTGAGTATCTTCATGGAAACCAACAAAGTTTTTCAACAGAGTATATTCAGAGAAATCATCACTAATTTTTCACACACATTTCTTCAGTTTATGTATCATTTAATTATATAATTACAGCAATAAATGTGATTGACACAAGCAACTTTGAGAGCAAACAGAATTGACTCTCATCTGCATACAACTACAGCTCTGTCTTCAGACATAAGTGTTTGGGAATGACAGAGAATAGCCGTTTGGTCATGGGTATTCAAAATGCCATGAATGTTAATCAAGATGTTTTCCAAAGTCAAAGAATTAGATCTAATCCAGGGGTTCGGTAAATAAAAATTAGTTTAGAGGCTTCTACTGTATTATTTCAGGCAACTAAATTTTCTACAATCCATATGACCGGTAGGCTCCACTTCATTTCAACAGTAAAAATAATTATTAGATAATCGTACCTGAGTCTCATGGTATCATTGCAGTTTCTCTTTCCAATGGCAGTTTGAGAGTGCCTCAGTCAAATAAAAAAAAATTTAGAAAAAGAAATGTTCTAAAAATATCAAGCCATATTTTTACGGGTCATATTTTTCCGTCCCTTCCATTATCCATACCTACTTTCCCCTGGCTGCAAATAATTCATGGTCTGCCCCCCAATGGGGTCTCAGACCAGTAGAGGACACCAGTTCCTGCATGACAAACGCAGTGGGCCATAAAGGAGATGCTCTGATGCGCAGAAGAACAAGAGCCCTCAGTGCCCTCAGAGGAAGGGCACTGAGTTCACGCCTGAGAAAGCCTGACTGACCGTGCACGAGTCCTCGAAGAGACCACATCTGAATCAGGTCTTAAAACATGATTTAGCCAAAGGAAGAAGTTTAGGCAGACAGAGCAGAAAGTCTATTGACCGAGGTCATGATTTAACCTGTTCTCAAAACTCAGTGCCACGCTTGCATCTGTCTTGAACTTAACCTTTGAATCGATAACCACCTGGACCAAAGGTAAGGTAGGAACATGTTAGAGTATTCTTAAGGTCCCAGAGGGAAAATGTTGCAGATGAGACTTTTAAGATCCAAGTCACATAAATATCTGTATTTTTGTCTGAAGAAATGGAAACAGTCTCAAAGGGTTTTAATTTAGGGAGTGACATGAGCAAATATGTGTTTACAAGGATAAATCTGTTAGCACTGTGAAGAAAGATCAGCTCTGAAGCTATTGCATTAATTTAGCCAAGAAATGACAAGCATCTTAATGGAAGGCAGGCCAGTGGAGATGGAGAGGAGGGGATTAAGCTGATCCCTGTATTCAAATGACTAATTCTTATAACAAGGACAAGAATTAATAGTGTATGAGTATTCACAGATTTTTCCTTTCTCCTTCATCGTAAATTAAGAAAACCGCAACGGAACTGCAGGGAAAATAGGGCAGAACATCATTACGTAACGCTAGCATCCACCCTAATGCTTAGGAAATCTGGGAGTTACTCTTGACCTATTCCCAATCACACATTTCGCCATTCATTCATTTAAGAAGTACTTATCAGCTGCCCTCTTTGAGTCTAGTATTGTTCCAGCCACTGGAAATAGAAGACAACCAGGTCTGATCAAGTTCTGCCTAAGTACCACTAGAATTCCTCAGTTGCTCTAGATTGCATCTGTCAACACACAGATTCTCTGCTCCCTGCTTCTCTCTCTTATCTGTTTAAGTTTCACTCACGCCTTGCATCAGCTGAAAAGCGACTTCCTCTCATGGGCCTTCCCAGCCCCTCAGTCGTGGTTAAGGCCCAAGGACTCTTCATTGCACCTGTCCGGCACTTCCTCTGGGAGGACATCTAACCACATGGTGCTAAAATCATGCTCGTTCCAGTGCCTGTGACACCCTGGGGACACTGACTGCTCTGCTTTGGTCACTGGCAGGCAGAGAGTGGACACTTGGATATTCTGTGGGTAAATAGTGGATAAATAGCGTGAATGCCTCCACACAGAGTAGTTTCTCTCACCACAAGAATTAAACCTTGAGAAAGCCAAACCAGTTATTATATTTTAAACTGGCATTAAGTTAGCCCCTTCTGCTCAGGAACCTCAAGGCCATTATATGTGAACATTCTGCATTTTGAGCTTCTACTTCTAGGCTGAAAAAAATGAGCTGCATATGGTTAGCTAAACTCCCTTGTAAAAACTTGGCACATTATCAAACCATACTCAAAGCTTATGTCAGTTTTGAAGACACAAATAAGATATAGTTTCCAGAGCCTCCCCTTCTTTGGTTGAATTTTTGGAAAAGATCTCCCACAATGTGAACCTCTGTAAGCTATATTCTAAGTTGAATCTGAATATCTTGGTTGGATTTGAATTTTTCATATACCCTCTCTTCTCCAGCCATGATACTTTGAGTACACAAATCTTATGTGCAGAAATAAGGAACTTTTAAAATTTTAGACTCCAAAGGACAATAGATAACATGGGATAATAATCTTAAAAGGGCCTGTCATGTTTCAAGCAAGAGTAAGTCTCTTACAGACAGTCCATAGGATTTGTTCTGGCTTTAATGAGCATTATATTTCAATCCTGCCTCTTTAAGATCTCAGAAGTGAATAAAAGGAACTTTGATAAAGAGTAAAAAAAAAAAATCTCTCTATTCCCTGCTCTAACCTTCTCACTTTATTACTATGACTAAGCACCAAATTAATGGGCAGCAATATCAACCTCAAACTCTTAGCAATAGTGCTTCGTAATAAATAATGGTGTATTTGTGTTTCAAGCATAACTCCCTAGCTATGATTACCCTAAGCCTTAACTTACCTAAAAATCATGGAGTTTTGACATAAATAACCACAAAATCAATTCAATAGATTTGCCCAACTCTGTATTTTACCCAACAAAAATTATGTCAGTAAAGAGAAGTTATTTGTATTCCTTTTTCTTTACTTTCAAAAAAGATCCTTTTTTTTTTTTTTCTAATTTGGATTTGGAAGTATATTTCTTGACAATTACTGTCAAAGTCTCCTTACAGAAATAAGCAAGATGCATTTATGTTGTTAGAATATGTTTTCCTTTATGGTACTATAGGGTGGAAACTTATTAAAATGCCTGTTTTATAGCTGGGAACAGAAAGATAAAAAATGATACAGAGTTGCTTAGAAAACCACGAAGGTAGGGAATGTAAATTAATAATGTGTAGACTCTATTTGCACTGGCCACTTTGCTAGGTGCCTTTGACATTTTTTATCTTATTTTAATTTCTTATAACAACCCTGGAAAGTACTTCTATTACAAGGACAAAGGTAACTGAGGCTCAGAAAGTATGTGCCTCCGACCTAAAATTAGATTGCTTGTCAGTGGTTGATTACCTACCTCATATTCTTTCTGGGACACCAAATTTGGGGTAGAGTTGAAATATCCTAACAAAGAGAAATAACACATTTAATGCTAAAAAAATATTAATTTTAAGCATAACTTCTGGAGCAAATGGAATTGGGTCCTCTCTCTCGAGTCAGTTTTTTTTTCTATTTTGTTTTGTTTTATTCTGTTTTCCATAATAGTTCATCACCACAACAGTTAATAAAAAGGTGTGCAAAGATACCATTTTAACACTTTACCTTAAGGTCCAAGAAGCATCAACAAACAGCCACACACAGGAAAATGTCTGAAAAAAAACTAGGAAACTAAAGATATCAGGAGCACAAAAGTAGAAAACAGATATCGTTGAGGTTATGAAGTGGTGGTAATGAATGCTTGAGCCTAAGGCAAGAAATGCAGAGACTATGGCTT
Organism: Manis javanica; assembly: GCF_040802235.1. Classification (NCBI taxonomy): domain Eukaryota; kingdom Metazoa; phylum Chordata; class Mammalia; order Pholidota; family Manidae; genus Manis; species Manis javanica. Next base: position 11,720,784 of record NC_133167.1, on the reverse strand, counting down.
TGAATGAGTAAATGGGGCTCAGGGAAGACATTAAGGGTAATGGTGAGTGAACAATTTGGAAGCAAATATGAACACAGTTTAATTTTACTGGAGCCAAGTTTTCACATCAAAGGAGATTGCATGATTAAGAAGTATATATATGGGGCAAACATACAAGGCAGTTAATCATTTCCATATATAGCATTAAATAGGAAGGATATTTTTCAGCAATAAATAAGTATGATGCATCCATTTCCTGCTCTGTATTGTTCCCAGTCCTTTCCTGACACCAATTTCATTTTCTGATATGAGTTTGTTTAATAGCATTTGTTTGTAACTACTGCATTATACTAGTTCATTTGGGACTTTTTCCAGTACATGTGTCAGAAAACCAAACTAGAACTGGCTTCAACAAAATGGAATTTTGTAGTTAACGTAACTGAAGGGCCCAAGGATGGACCTAACTGCAGGCATAACTAATTCCAGGTCTTCCACAGACCTGGTCCTGCTGACCTCCCTGCATGTTGGCAAGAGGGATGAGGTGGGCCTGGGCTTCCACTGAGGCACCGGGGTTGCCAGTCCCTAGGAGGTCACGGTGGCCAAGGGGATCTAGTGTTTGATTGGCTGGCTCTGAGTAACACCCCGGACTGAGAGGAAGACTGGTCTCCACACAGGAATTCCCACTTCCAGGAGTATGGAGAGTGTGTCCTGGGAAGCACAAATGACTCATGTCCATGGTATTCTCTAGATAAGCCCTCTCTCTATCTCCAAAGTGGACTTAGTTCCTTTCTTCATATTTCCGTCGTAAAACAAATATGTCTGAGCACCTACAATGTGCTAGTGACTCTAGCCATGAGCAAGAAGGCAGGATACCTGCTCACATGAAGCTCAAAGAGAGTGGATGTGAGTAGCCACTTGTACTCATAAAGGCCCAGTGGGGCTGAGATAAGTATAAATATGACAGATACATTGTGTGCTGAGTTCCACCTGCCAAAAATCGAGGCAGAGGTAATTATGCTTCTAGGTTAAAAGTCTGACTTTGGGTTGAGGCATATTTCCTGACAAAAGAGAAAAAGTTGTTACACATTCATCTCTTGGTTCGTTCTGGGTCCAATTTCTCATGAACATAGATTGCTTTAGCTGGTAGTGGGACTTAGAAGAGGCCAATGTTGAAGGAGAAAGAAGCACGTTCTGAAGCCGAAGCCCCTCTGGTACAGTGGCCTGGAAGATGCTCCCTGGGCAGCCGGGGGTCACCAGCATTTGTCCTTGTGTATCTAAGCAAATGGGAGCCAGTATCAAATGTTAATGTCTTACACCATAATTTTAGTGAATAAAGTCTAAATATTAATTTCTTCTGCTTATTCATCATAATGGGGAAGATTTGATTAGTTAGTAGATGACAGTGGTCAACTTGCCTGCAGACGAATTTCTTATCTCCTTCACAACTATCGTCTCCATTTCCTTCCAGGTTTTCCCCCATTTACTGTATAGTTGAATGTGCTTTTTCCCTAATACCAGATAAATACATCTCTTGGAAAATCAACAGAAAACAATGCCAGGTGGTTCAGGCGTTTGCACATGGAGAAATATACTAGATAATGCATCAGTGTCAGAGATGAATTTTTGAGCAGTTTCACAGAATTGTTTCTGAAAAAAAAAAATGCACAGGCAAGCAACCTCCTAGGTAATCCTTCAATTTGTATCCCAACTTCCTAGATATGCTTGAAAGAGGATATATATATATATATAATATTATATACACATGTAATATATGAATTATATCCATCTATATTATGTAATATGTATAATAATATATATTGAATTATGTATATATCACATATATTAATATATGCATTATATATATTACATCCATATTATATATATATTATAGGCATATATATATCATATCCATATGATTATATATATATATATAAAACCATATATACAGAATGGGATTCTGGGGTTTTTTCCCAGTGGTTTCCAAGACTCTACTATGAAATATTGGCATGTTTACTACAAAATTATACACAGAAGCAACATCTCTGTCACTTTCAGAGTTGACATCTCACCTTGGTAGCTCACCCTGCTCAGGGGTTGTGTTTACGTCTTTGAAAGGAAGCAGTTCTCAGAAGGAGACACAAAACATTAATGCTGATGGATTCTCAAGGAGACAGAAAGACAAGTAACAGCCTCTGTCGAATAACATTGTCAAAGCAGTTTGAATTTCTTGTTTTGTACCTTTGTCAGTCCTGATTCACAGGCGCTTTGAAAAACAGAAGCAAGTACTGAAGAAAGTTGAGAACATGAGGACTGTCTTTCCCTACATTATCTCAACACTTTCATTTAAATGTGGGATTTTGATTTGACTTTGTGTGCAGTTTCTGAATCTACCTGGCCATATACCACTCTTTAGAGACATGATCTTACAATGAAAATGATGATCCCATAAACAAAATTCAGGAGGACAGAATTGAAAGGAAAGAGTTTTAAAGTGAAAATTTTTGACTCTATATTAGCTGTCCAACTCTGTGCTAGGTGTTTTACAGGTAAACTGTAACAATTCCATGAGGCCAGCACTACTGCGTAACAGATAAGGAAGGAAGTGGTCTTAGGGGTCTGTAGCTAATGTACAGCTGCTAAATGATGGAACTGGGAAGGGAGTTCACAGCTCAGAGATTCCAGAGCACAAATACCCTGGCCTATCCATTAGCATCACTTGTTTGGGGAAACAGTTGACAAATATTTTATCAATTACTTCTGGGAAAATAACCTTCCCTGATTTAAGCAGTACTTTCTTTTTTGTTTCATAATAGAAAAACTAACCGACAGACAACTAGATCTTGCAACATTGCCCTCACTGTGTGAGAAAAAGCATACTTGTTTAAATTCAGGATTATGAAACTTATTTTTATTTTTATAACATGAGATGTGTCAGGCTTCATCTATCTTGAGTGTTAGAGTCTTATTACAAAAAGACTGCTTTCTTCAGCCCACATAACTTTCACTTTGAGCCAAGTGTTCCTGCAGGGAGTTGTTTCTTATCTCCCCAACCACCATGTACATGCTCAGTCTGAAGAATGCCCTATTTCACAAAAATTTCTTATTTCTGGGGTCTCACACCTGTTTTTAGGCTTCTTCTTCCCTCTTCTTTGGTTTCTGAATGTCATAGATCGCATGATCGCTCCCAGTCATGTCAGTTCATGCCCTCTAGAAAGCAGACACCAAGCTAGATGGGGTCAGTAAATCTACTGAGGACGATGCCTGCATAAGGGAGGGAGAATGGGCAGGACTAGCCACCAGTCAGAGCAGCCTGACACCTGTGAAAGGAGAGGGGAAGAGAAAATCAATTGGCTAAGAAAGAGCCTCAGACTATGAGCAAGTCTCTGTCAACCCAACAGAGGAACTCAGACACCAAGTGTGCCCATAGAAGGCTCCCACCCTTGCAGGAATATCCAGGGCCCATATTTCTTCATGCTTAGCCAGGAGGTTTCCAGGGACACAGTGGCCTTGACTAAAATGCTATACCATATTTGAAGACTGTAGCTGGTGGCTGTCAGCCAACTGCTGTCCTTAGAGAAGTTTCTCTCTGAGGGAGATTGGAGCTGCCACAACTCACCTCCTTCCCTCCACAGATGCTCTTTGTCTGTAGGGTTGGGACACAGGTCTTTCACGGCTCCCACAGGACTCTCCCTGAGAGGAACCACACAAAGGGATAATGGGTAGGGGCTGTGACTGATCAACTCATACCTCCCTCCCCTGCCTTTTGTTATAAATACACCTCACTCTTTCCCTCTGCTAACACCTCTGCTGGTCTCAGGGGCTTGCTTGGTGTTGAGACTAATTTCTCTCTTAGGAGAGGTTGCCACTCCCAGTAACCAAAACCTTCTAGGGCCAGGAGTTCTGTAAGTGACTTTTCAAGTCACAATTGGGCAAAGAAGTATCAGGAGGGGTTCCACACATTTTTTTCCTTGCCCCGTTATGTGACAGCTCCCCTATCCTTCCTGCTGACCAGGGCCAAAGGTCAATCCTACAGTGGAGACTCATCTTCTTGACTGCTGGCCACTACAGAGGGTATTCAAATTACCCAGGAGGCTGCTATGCCTTGTTGTTCAGTTTGACCCTTGCTATGTCTTCTAGTACCCTCTGGGGACTAGTACCTCTAATCTTGTGGTGCCCAGAATTCTGTGGGCAGGAAATACAAAGTCCCCCAATGGGTCATTGGTTGTCAGCTAACTTCTTTCCCCCCTAGCAAGTTCTCTCTTAAAGGGAGATCTCAGTGGCTTGCACCACAGCTGCTTTACCACTACTTGGTCGCCAACCTGGGAGAAGATTATACATCCCCACATACTGTCATGTAACTCACAGTGCTTCTCTGCTGGAAGAAAATCTCTCCTTACTTCATTGACATCAAACTTGGCCATAAGACTGGTTTTAGCCAGTGGAATGTGAGTGTAAGATTATGTGCCACGTCTGAGCAGAAGCTTTAAGGAGCACTGTGTGGTTGAGTCCTTTTCTCTCTCTGCCTTGAGAACATATGGCAGTAGGGGCTCGATTCTAGAATGAAGACATGTGGAGCAGAGACACAGCCCCACAGCCCATCCAATTAATACAACTAAGAAAAAAACCTTTGTTGTTGCAAATCACTAAGCATTGGGGATTGTCACCACAGGATAACTTAACAAGATCTAATACATTGTATATTTTGCCTGGTCTTTGGAAAACCTCCTTTTTTCCTCTTGCTGATATTTGTGTCTCCCTGGCTGTTTCTAACTAACAGATGTCTGCTCATCAACTGGCTCTAACCTGTTCTTAAAATTTCTGTGTGTGTGTGAGGGTGGGGGGGGGCGGTTGGTGGAGTTTCTGGATTGACTACATCAGAAAAATCTGGATATAATTTTTATAAACACAAACTCATTGATTCTAATTCAATAGATATGATTCAGTAGTTGCCCTCAGAATGCGCCCAGGAATCCACATATTTTAAAAACTCCACATGTTCCTACAATAACTTTAAGAATTAGTTGTATTGGGTAAAGAAGATATGGTACATATACACAATGGAATACTATGCAGCCATAAGAAAGAAACAAATCCTACCATTTGCAACAACATGGATGGAGCTAGAGGGTATTATGCTCAGTGAAATAAAGCAGAGAAAGACAAATACCAAATGATTTCCCTCATTTGTGGAGTATAACAATGAAGCAAAATTGAAGGAACAAATAGCAGCAGACTCACAGACTCCAAGAAGGGACTAGTGGTTACCAAAGGGGAGGGGTGGGGGAGGGTAGATGGGGAAGGAGGGAGAAAGGGATTGTGGGGTATCATGATTGGTGCACATGGTGTGTGTGGGGTCACGGGGAAGACAATGTAGCTCAGAGAAGACAAATAGGGACTCTGTGGCATCTTACTACCCTGATGGACAGTGACTACAATGGGGTATGACGGAGGACTTAATAATAAGGATGAATGTAATAACACATTGTTTTCCTTATGAAGCCTTCATAAGAGTGTATATCAATGATACCTTAATTTAAAAAAATAGAGGGAAAACAAAAATTAGTTGTATGCTATGTTCCACTGTCTTTAATTTGCTAAAGCAAATCATCTTCAATGGTCTCTTTGAACTAGGTGTAACCCTCTACACCTCCTCCCTGCCACCCCCATCCCATAACCTTTATTGCTTACCCTTAGCCTTGCCTTAGACAATGGCCTTTATATATAAGCTTAGCCCCATTTCTTCATCCTGTATTCACTGCCTCGTCAAATGAAACTTGCACTGAGACCTGCTATTGTTTGAAGCATACACTGTCTTTCTCTTTGGATGATGTATTAGTATGTGTATATCTGTGTGTGTGTGTGTGTATCCATGAGTATGTACATTTATGGACATATATGAACAAAAGCATAGAGAGTTAGATGAAGTTGTTTTATGCTGAAAAAAACATCATTTTGAAATGAAGCAGCCAAGCTAATTATCTGTCTGGGAAAAGGTACAAGCCCTATTTAGGTAAAAAGTAACAGAAATTGCTGATAAAATTATTCCTAGTAACTCCCTCATAAATGCCCATGTTCATTAACATATGCATAAATCCCCTCACATGGCTATGTTACTGGGAATTAGATGACTGTCTAAATAAATCCTTAAAGCACCTTTTGTTCAGTGATATGACAACAGGAATAAGGAAAAAACATGAGGATGCAAAATAACTGAAGGCAATGTTAGATGACATAAAATTTCATCTTCTATGAGAAAGATCAAGACCACAATCATTACAAATCAAAGATAAACCTTCCCATTCCACCACACCCATCCCTAACCCACCAATCCTTTCTGCCATAAATTCTTAAGGATTTTGCACAAACTTTTCATTTAAATAAGGTTTTAGCTTATTTCTTGATTGATGGTCTTGAAGAACACACAGAAAATAAAATGTGGGAATACACTGCATAGACCTAAGATGCTTACCACTGTGATGTAAAAGCCTCCACTCAGCTGTCCTTGTGACTTTGGTTCATGCTTCTGAATATCTACTGCTCTGATTACTGCACTGAGCTTCCAACCACCTTTATTTGTTTTGCCAAGATGGTGCATCTAGTGTCTGAATATCAACTCAAAAAAAAATGAAATAAATAAAAAAAATATTTTTGAGTCAGTAGCAAGTTGGCATCAGAATTAAATGCCAGAATCAGAGTTTCATGTTCTTGTTGAACACTTTCTGTAAAAGAAAAAAAAAACTTTTTTATATTTGTCATAAGTCCTCAATTGAAGAGGGGGAAAAACAACTTATTTTCCATCATTGTTCCTACGAGAATGTAAAATTTATGACAAACATTATGATAAGAAAGATACAATAAAGAGAACTACAAACTGGTACCTTGAATTCCATCATGTTATAAAGGCAGCTAAAAGAGTTAAAAAAGGTCTAAGCAAACTTATGTCTGGAAAGTGAGACTCAACAGGCTCCCCAAATTCATGTACTCAGATACTTCTTGACATTCACACCTAAGAAAATCAGCCAAATATTTCTAACAATATTTCTTTTGTGTTCCTCTATTGGTGAATGAGCGTAAAGAGGGAAAATTTTTTACAAATCTCTTAAAAATTCACATTGATGTTCATGTTGTCTTTGTGAAAGAGTCACCATTACTTAATAGAATAAAGACCCAACATTCATTTCCTATATAATTAGATGAGCTTCAAACCCTAGAAATTGCTTAGATTTAAAAATTTTTCATTCAGGCTTTCTTAAGTAAAATTTAAGAACCTTACATTTAGAAATTTTACATACTCTGAGTATCTGTGAGGCATTTAGAACGATCTCAGGGTCAGATGATATTTCAACTACACCTCTTTATTAGATGTTGCTATTTTATTCTGTCAGGTTAGCTTATTAGTAGAACTAAGTTTTGGGTGTAACTGAGGGATCCTGGAGAACTAGGAGAGGTTGACAACTCCTTTACTGGTTTAAGCAACTGCTTTCCCTTCCTTCTCTCCTCTGCCCTTCTCCTCCCCTCCTCCGTTCCTCTGTCTCTCTCCCCCTCGTATTTGGCAGCAGAAATCCCTGTTATTGTTATTAGGGCTGTTGTTTAGTTTTTTTCCACTCTAATAACCAGGTAACAGTAGGGATGATTTTGATGTCATGGAGAAGAAAGACGGTCAAGTGCTACCCATTTGACCTCGGTCATGGGTCAAGCTCAGTCCACAAGTCACGGTCACGGAATTTCTGTTTACTTTTTAAGCCACCAGACAAGATTTATCTCAAAGCAAAGAAAAGCAATTGGAGATGAAATGTGCTATGTGATATATGTATTTTTTTACTTTGAAATACTATTTTGAGGGTATCTGGATACCAGGATACTAGGATATCTGAAAATAAGTGCCAGAGTTTCTGATTATAATAGGTTATATTTGCTTTGCAGCCGTATTTAATGCAAAAGTAGAGGTTGTCTCTATGCTCATGGAAATGTTTCTTCCCCAATGTGAAGTTAGCATCTGAGCTATCGCTTATTACACATACGCTTATTACGCATATGGAACCTGGCACATCCCGGCTCAATTATCCTCACGGACTTCGGTCTGCTTTCTTTTACAGCATAGGTGGAGAAGTAGGGCGAGGCCACGAGGGAAGTTACGCGGGCAAACATTTCCGCATGGGATTCATGACGATGCCTGCTCCTCAGGACAGACTTCCCCATCCTTGCTCCAGTGGCTTTTCCGTGAGGTCGCAGTCCCTGCACTCGGTCGGGGGCACAGATGATGACAGCAGCTGCGCCTCCCGGAGACAACCGCCCCCCAAGCCCAAGCGGGACCCCAGCACCAAGCTGAGCACGTCGTCGGAGACGGTCAACAGCGGTGCAGCCAGCAAGGGCGGGAAGGCGGCCGAGCGGAGCGAAGGTAAACCTCCGAGCACCCTCCGTTCCAGCAGCTTGCAGGCTGCGAGTGCGTGTCCGGGGCTGCAGGCCAGTGAGCCTCTGCCTCCTCCCTGGGGCACATGGTCCTGCCTCCATCTCCCTGAAGTCCCAGAAAGGAAGAATCTGGGGGGTGGGGAGGCTATTCATTGGACGTTTGTCAAATGACTCCCAGAAAAATATACCTAATTTTTATCATTAGAAAGAGACAGTGATATGTGAGTTTTCTTACTCCCTTAGCGCTTCAAATCATTAGGAAATTATGTTGTCTAGAAATGTCTAAAATGTATACTTTCTTGCTTTTATTAGTATTACTTTATACTTGTATTTATAAAGTATTACATATATACTTGTATAAGTATGGAAGTATTATGTGTTTATTAGGGGAACTTTATAATGCAGGGAAGTATAAAGAAGATAAATTGTAACTATATTTACAAGTACGGTGCATTAAGTACACTATGGTGTGCTTCCTTCTGGGGAATAGGAATTTTTGTATGCATGTGTGTGTTTGTAGTATATACGTACAACTTTGTATATAGTTTAGTCTCTACTTCAATCTCTATCTCCAATTTCTTCCTATACCTATCATTTTCTCAGCTATGAAAGATGTAAATATATTTCAGCCTCCTTGCTGGCCTGTGAATATAAATCAGGTTGGGTTAACCGCAGATCTGGCCAGCTCCTTCCCTTTACTTGCATTAGAAAGTTTCCAATTTCCTGAGTTATTTTCTGAGCCCTTTGGAGGGAGAGTAGTCTCAAGTGTGCTTTGATACAAGCACATGCAGATCTGTGTGTATTTCTTGTGAAAACCCCTCCAGGGTCCCTGTTGCTGCCTGTAGCCGGCTTGAGAGCACAGCTCCGCTACGTGCCTTGGGCTTCCTCCCACCGTTTGCCTCCGACATCCTCCACAGCAGGCTTCCCAGAGCACCCAGGGGACCGAGTTTCACAGTGGTTTGCACCAGAGAGTGGAAGAGGTGGCCCTCCCTCAACTGGGCAGTTCTTTGTCACCTGGGCTCCCCAGTTCCTCGTGAAAGCTTCCCTGTCTACCGGTCTGATCTTTCCAGAAACTCAAACAGTCTGTGCAATGGGGTGCCCCGTATGTCTCACCTCTCCCAATTCCTTCATCTCTCTGTTCTCCCTTATTGGTGCTCAAGTGCCTATTTAGCCAAATAAACAAAAGTTCCAGTGCATCCTGAAAAATACGAATAATGCCTGGGGATGGAGCTAGTCCATCCATTCTACAAGGGAAATCTACAGCTAGGCTCAGTTTTCCTACCACTCATTCATGCACTAATACATCAGTAGTATGTGTGTGTGTGCAGGTACACATGGTGCTATTGGCAAAGTTGAAATCATAGTGCATAAAGTTTTGTATTTTCACTTATTCTCTTGTGAATATCTTCCATGGCATTCAATTTGTTAAGAAACACCATTTTAAGGAGATAAATGTACTTCATAGTTCTTCATTGAATCATTGTGTCCTTAATGAATAGTTAGGTTAGTTTCAGTTTGCTTTGCTATTATGAATAGCACTGCAATGAAATGTGTGTTCATTGGCATCTCTGTGTCTGTTTATTTGCATAATTCTCTTTTATTGTTCTTTTGCTGCTTCAGAGTAGATTAGAAATTTGGTCCTTTATTTCTCATGATTCAAGGTCATTATTATGTCTTCAACTTACACCACACTGATGCTTTTAGAAACAATCTAGGTGTTTCATTTACTTGTTAATACATCAAAGGGCCTTAGAGATCTGTCTTTTGTAAATTTAAATATTGTTCTTAGGTTTTCTCTGATACTGATACATGATGTCTTTCATTTCTCTATTTTCTGTGCTCTTCTTTCCTGAACTCACCCCTTTGCTACCTTTACTGCCAAAAAAGTACATAATCAATTATATTAGATTACTTGCAAAAGAAATTAGAACAGTGGTCTCTGAATGATGAGGGCTGAATGCAACCTAGAATGATTCAAAAATGAAGGGGCATGGAAGAGCCATTGGAGGGGTTGGAGAAAGATGAAAAGACAAGGCGAGCAGCCAATGAGGATTATGTTATCAAGCAAAGTAATGCTGCTGGAACCTTTCCTGAAAGTGGTGTAAAATACAACACTCAGAATAGTTCCCTTCAGGGGAGGGGCACCTGAGATATCCATAGTGAATATGTGCAGAAAATCACAATGATTATCCCATAGAAGAAACATTTGATTGACTCAGTTGTCTTAAAAATAGAACTGATTACCATTCATTTGAGATTCTTAGGTGGCTGATTCCTGAGGTACAGAAGTTCATAATTCTTTTTGATCCCTTCAGCATTTAAAGAGCAAAGGTTCCAAATAGCTAGTTATCAAACAGAAGACAGCAGCTCTATTATCTTATTTCTTCTGAAGACAGAAGAGGAGACAGTAACTAAATTACAGCAGTAGTAAAGATTTAAGTTAGATTTGGGAAACTGTTTGGCAGTGAGGCTTATTAAATGTTAGGTTCAAGTTCAGTATCTCTCCTCAAAAGAAACTGTGCAGATGAATTGAGGAGCCATCAGCTGTAATGCATCTTTGAGGATGTACCTGGGCAAGATGGGCTATTAGGATCTGGTGCAGAAATTGTCTCGACTTCTACAGAAGAGTGATTGTCAACACAAATTTCATTGTCTCTTCAGAACACTTAATAAAAAGGCAACTGCAAAACTAGATGCATTCAACGCTCTTCTACCAAGTTATGACTTCAATAATGGGGGAACAGGGCTAGGTTCAGAGATGGAGAAAAGAATCTGTGTCCAAATGCATGCATGCATATGTTTATATACAAAGCCAAAATTATATAAATATGTAGATTGTTCTTTTGTGAATTTTCAGCTCTTCATAATCATGAGCTAACTGAAGTTCATTATAAAGCATGTTTACAATTTTTCTAGCTATCAAAATTATAACAAAGATGAAAAGTGACTTCTATAAATCTTAGTCTGTCTTTTCTTTTTACATTAAATGTCAGCAAAATCAAAATATTGATTCAGTAGCATTAGAATGATTTCCATGGTAACTGGCTTCTATTTAAGTAGGGGATTATGACTTCCCTGTGGATAAATGTTAAAAAGAACTGGACTTGTAGCAAACAGATTTTCAGAATAGAAGAAAAATAGCTTAATGATAAATACAAACAACAAGAAGAAGTCATATATCAAGAAAAGTGTAGTTTTTCAAAATTTTGGTTCTGTCACATTAAAAAGGATATTTATTACTGTATTTTAGGGTGTTCTATAATAGTAACACCTTTTAAAAATTATACAGTTGAGAAGATAAACTGGCACACTATGTGATAAATATTTTAATTAGCCTTTTTGATTGCCTCAGCATGATATCTGCTAAGTTTGAGGAAAAATTAGATGAAATATGGGGGAGTTAAGTAGAAGGGATAAGGCCTCCACGCTGTGTCTCATGTATGATCCGGAAAGAGGAGAAACTGTGCTCAGGTACACACATATCCCATTCCATGGTGGCGTCATCCTTAGAGATCCTGTGTGGTACACATGAAAGGGCAGTGCTTAGAATCAACAGGCATTGACTTGGGCAAGTGATCCCATGGGACTGTTTCTTTACCTTTAAAATGATTGTTAGAAACTGAAAATTGATTGTGCCCACCTCCCTTACAGCCTTATGAAAACCCAGTGGGATAATGCCCAAGGCAGTGTGTGGTAGAAAGAAATTGCTATAAAAATATTAGTGAATGCTATTTTCAATGTACTTGCCATCTATTAATAGGCCTGAATAATGTGAAATTTTTGTTACAGAACATGTATTAAAAAACAAATAAGAGGGGAAAAGAAAAGTGATATGTACACATACTCTACATTGTAAGCTTAAAAATTTTACACAACCCGAATAGACAGGAAAGTATTCTCCAGGTGCAATAATCTTTTCATAATGTATGACATAAATATAATAATTAATATGAAGACAGAACTTAAAGCAAAACTAAGCATCACTCTTTTTCATTGAGATGTAATTGATATGTAATATTATATTAGTTTTGGGTGACAGCATGGTGATTTAATATTTCCATGTATTGCAAAATGATCACCACGGGAGTCTAGTTAATATCTGTCACCATACATAAACAAACTACTTTTTTTCTTGTGAGAACTTTTGAGATCTATTCTCTTAGCAACTTCCAGATATGCAACGGGGTATTATTAACTATAGTGACATGCTTTATATTATATCTCCAGGGCTTTTTTTTTAATAGCTGATAGTTTGTGCCTTTTGACAACCTTCACCCCTTTCCCCTACCTCCCAAGTCTAAGTCCAGTTGTCTCTTGAACAATGCAGTTTGAGACACAGATTTTTTTTTTCAATAAATATATTGGAAAGATTTTTTGGAGATTTGCAACAATTTGAAAAAAAAATTTCTTTTTTCTCACTTTATTGTAAGAATAGGTATATAACACATAGAACATACAAAATATGTGTTAATCAACTGTTTATGTTATTAGTGAGGCTTTTGCTCAATCGTAGAGTATTAGTAAAGTTTTATGGGAGTCAAAAGTTAACTTCTGATAGACTTTTCACTGTCTGGGGAATCGAAGACCCTAAACCTCACAGTGTTGAAGGGGCATACTTAACTTCCATTGGTTCTGAACTCTCCTTTCAAGTCATTTCCAACCCTGAATTTATAATATTGTTTCATGACTGTCTCTACAAAACAATGAAGAAACATTTTTGCATTGTGATGGTTTCCCTGGTTTCCGATTTTCCCTTCTAGAGACCTTTTATAGAGGCATATCTGTATATCAGAAATTGGAATATCTGCAGGAATATTTGGAATCATGACTGTCTCTCAAAACTTGTAAAAAGTGGTTCAGCCAGAACCTGAGGAAGGTTAAGTTCATCATAAAGTCACTGCCATAGAACAGAAAAAAAAAACAAATCCCTTTCTAAAGGTTACCAAAGAAACTAAGTTACTTCAGCCTTTAGCAGTGTTGTCTGGTTTTCATGCCTCCATTTATTCAGCCAATACTTTGAGCCCCTAACTTGTTGTGCTGAGGATCCAATACAGAGAACTGGAGAACAGAAGTGGTCCCTCCCCTCACATTATTTACAGCTAATTTTGTTTCCAACTCTCCAACTCAGTCTGGTTTTCTCTATCCACATCACAGAGCAAGCACTGATTTAAAGGAATTATTTCTAGAAACCAGAAAATCTGGCATGACAATCATGTGCATTTCCTCCATGTAATTAGTGGTTTAGCTCTGGGAGAAATAGTTTAACACATTTTAATAATGTGTTTTATCTTACAAAGAATATTTGCTGCTCTTTCCTTGTTCAGTGCTAACAGTTTATAGGGGCCAAAATCTGATTTTCTACCAATATAAAGCTTCAAAAGCAACCTGTGGTCGTTTAAGGAGAGAAGAGGCGAAATAAAGTTGAGTGTGCTTATGATCTTGGGGAACTTACAGGTGCCCAGGTTGGAATTTTGGTTAGGGAATCAAAATCAGCACCAGGCAGGGCCAGCCATGTACTTGATTTTGCTATCTCAGTGACCAGTTCAGATCTCTGACACTGATAAAGTATGCATAAAAAAACATTAAAATTACTCCTTTTACATGTATTAGAAAAATATGTATTAGAAAAGCATGGACTTTTGAGGCAAATATGCATTCATTTCATATCAGTGCTGACAACATCTAATGCTCTTCCTTAGTTTTCTCATCTGTCAAATGGGAATAGCAATACTGATCTTATGTGGCAGGCAGAATGGTATCCAAGATTCCCCATTTCCTGGTGTACACAAGCTGTATATTCCCTGGAGCTGTCATATCTGTCATTGGTGGCTTGGGGATGAAAGGGGCCTGTGGCAAGGAATATGGTAGCTTCAAAGATTTGAGAGTGATCTGTAGCGAAAAGCCAGCAAGGAAACAGAGACCTCAGTCCTTGTAACTTCAGCCTGTGGGGCTCCTGAGCCTTCTGAGTTTTGGCTGTGTCCAGACTTCTGATCTGCAGAACTGTGAACTCACAGAGGTATTGATTTTTAAGCTGCTATGTTTGTGATAACTTGTTATGTAGCAACAGAAAAGTAATCCTTCTTACCAAGTTGTTAGGCAGAAAACCAGAGTACAATACACTGGCAAAGTGCATAGCCTAGAGCCTGCTGGGTAGAAGATGCTCAGGACCTGGCTGCCCTTCCTCTCAGCTGTATTCTCGGGTATTCTCGGGTAGTGGAGGGTGGACAAGACAGTGCCAGTGACTTTCCAATCTTCCCAGGCCTTGAGAGTAAAAGAGATTATGGAGCCTCAGAAAATACTGACCTATTAGGTCCTGGAGTGTCTGCATAGCTCTTTCTGAATTTGTTTGGGTCTTTTCCAGGGAGGGTCCCTCCTTTCTCACCAATAGTTATGTCCTTTCAAGGGGCTCAGCAATGGCTTCCCCAGTGGCTTTCTGAATGGCTCATTTAGATGACTTCAAGTTACTGCTTTGCACGTCTTTCACATAACAAGTGGCACTTGGACTTCACAGTGCACCCAAAAAAAAGGGTTTAAAGTCCCATTTAGCATAACACTAATAAAACAAAGACAGTGGAAAACAAGCCCTTGAAATCTTCATCATTTTGGCGCTGGATAGTGTTCTAGTGTGTATTCTTGTTTGGAATGAGATGTAGGAGATTACCACAAAGGCCCACATTCCTGGATTTCTCTTTGCAGGTTGACAGAATACAAAGCTGCTAGGCTTTCTAGTGTAAAATCCATCTGTCAAACCAGGCGCTGCCCAGACAGAGAGAGAGTTGTACATCTACAGCGTGTAATTTTTTTCTAAATGTACCCCAAGGCCATGAATGAAACACTTTGTGAGCCACATCATTAGGCAGGACATCTTTCTCTCAGTCCTTGCTATGGTTGTCAGTTCTGGTCCAAAGAACTACCCTGCCTCTTCAATGGTCTCACCCAACATCCTTCTGTTAAAAGGCTGGATTTGGCCTTATTGGTCTCAGTGTCTTAGATCCGTACCAGGATTTTTGTCTATGCTGTTTGCACACATGGGCTTTTCCATTGGAGAATGATAAGCTCAAAGTTCCAGAGTGTCTGCTGTGTTCAGGACATTGATTTTGAGGGTGTTCAATTGTTATGAAACAAATTGACACACATTTTGTGGGTTAAAACAACACACCATTATTATCTCACAGTGTATGTGATTTAGAAGTCTTTTCAAGCTCTCTGCAGGCAGCGATCCAGGTGCCACTGGGGCTGGGGTCTCATCTGAGACCTAGGGTCCTTTCCATTCTCACATAGTTGTTGGCAGAGTTCATTTCTTTGTGGTCAAAGATCACATGATAGTTTAGTTCTGGGACAGCAGGAGAGAGCCAGGCTTTCACTTTGATTCTCTCCTTTCATGAAAGGCCTGAATCTTCTTTTAAATAGCACACCCAGGAAAAACTTCCTTTAGATGAACTCAGAGTCAACTGATTAAGAACCTTAATTACAACTGGAAAATCCCCTTACTTTTTTCCATATACTGTAACTTAATAATGGGAATAAAATACCATTATAGTCACGGTCTTGCTTGCACTCAAGGAGAGAGGATTTTACAGGATGCAAGTCACAGAGGGTTGGAGTCTTATGGACCAGCCCAGGATTCTACCTACTCAGAATGATGCAAAGAAAAATATGTTGCTATCTTGGAAACTATCCGATCAGATCCTCAGAAGTCGATTTGTGTAGGGTTAATTAGCAATGCAAGAAGTAAACTATAACTCAATAGAAAAATACAAATATCATAAGACAATCCAAATAATTGGTAAATAAATAGGGCAATATATAACTCTCCTCCACATTTTTTTCTTTTTCTTTTCTTTTTCCTATATAATGGAAGTCACCTTTGCTGCAAAATGCCTGGATCATTTTACTGAGTTGAAAATGGAAAAATCTTGCTTTCAGCCTTACCTAGAACACATAAGAAAATATACTCCTCAGTCCAGAAGGCTTCATGCCAAAGAACTTCTGGAATATAAGGAGCCAAGTAAAATATTGACCCCAAAATGATGTGAATATTAAAGATTGTAGTGTACACAAAATTCAATCTATTTGGTCCTCACTGCTAATTTTCCCAGTTGGTGAGCTCGCTTGACCCAACAGTCACTGTCCCCTAAAACACCAGATGGATGTGGGGCTAGATAATGCACAGCATCCTTGATACAGCAATGATACTCCCCAGCACCAGGGCCTGTGGCTTTCTCCAGATACCAGGATTGAAGGGTTGGTGGTAGTCATTTATGCTATGTACTCTTCTGTCCTCTGCCTGTCTGTTGAGTAGCATTTTAATGACAAATAAAGAAGCGATGGCATGTTCGCAAATTCTACAACTTCTTAATTGAAACAACTGCATCAGTTTCCAATTATCGATAAATAGACATTGGAAAACCTGTGTCCTGGAGTGAAGTGAAGAGTATTAAATGTAACCCTCACTGCAGCTTCCTCCATGGTCTCTGTTTCTGTCTGGCTTCCAGCTTGGATAGAGATTTCTCTCTCATTTGCAATTAAACTAAAGCATTTAGGAGTAATGCAGTAAAGTGTTATGTTGCTGAATACTAAGACTTTATAAGGACATGCAGAAAAGGAGTTGGAGGCCTGCCTTCCTTAACTTCTACATCTTTTCCCTGCAAAGCCCTCCCCTCTCTACTATTTTAGATTTGTCCAGGTACTAAGTCCTGCAGATAACTGAGAACACCATCCTTTACAGTTCAGAGCCCCCTTGACTTACATAAGCCTGTTCTCTGGTTGTTAACCCAGTTCTATCCCAGTCTCCAATTGCAGTCAGTGTCTTTCTGAGAGTTTTTCTAAAAATATTTCCCCCATTTGATTATATAATGCATTTGATACATTACCAAACAGTAAAAATGTGTATTTTTATTTTAAGAAACAGGCATTTTCTCCTTTATATCTATGCTCTCCAGCTCATAGATTTACAATAATGGGAAAGAATCTTCCAGTGGGTGAACGTCCCCCAAGAAATGGGATTAGCTCATTTCAGACTAATTGAGCCTTGACTACTATCTAACTTACTTCTAACCATGACCAGTGGCTTTCTCCAGCCACCACCCTGCATCTCTCCTTTGTTGAGCTGTTTCTTAAAGGCCTTCTGCGTGTGCTGGCCTGGCCTTCTACTTCCGGATCCATAATTTGGACTCCACTCCCATCACGCCACTGATTCCAACCTTGACTGCCAACTCCATGCTCTACCTGCAGCTCTCCTTTGTTACTTTTCTTCAGCATTTTAGACTACTGATAATGCATGTATTCCCTGAATCTCCTGCTCCTTTGTTTTTCATACAGCTCGACTGGTTTTCTTCCTCTGACTGCCCTCTAACTCTCCTTTAAAGGTGTCTCTTGCTCTGCCTGATTTTTAAGTGATCACATTTCTAGACTCTGTCCTTGGCTCTTATCTTCTCCTCTAATATTTTCTGAATAAATAAATGGTGGATTCTTTCCAAATGTCTGACTGACTCTCTGGGCCACATCTATCTGTAGATACCACAGATCCTTCAAACTCACCATATCCACACTGAATCAGTCATTTTCTCCAAGTTTCCTCACTTGATACCCATGTTGGAAATGTGCGGACCTTATCAGATTGTTTCCCTTACCTTACCGCTAACATCTAATCGATTATCCAGTGTAGCCAGTTCTGCTCCATATACCTTCTATCCCTCACACTTCTACTCTAGCTCAGACTGTCACCATTTCTCCCTTGAACAACTGCACAGGCACTTGGGCTGATTTCCTTTTCTGCAATCTCACCTTCCCAAATCCATCCCTTTACTACTACCAGAAAGGATTTTCTCACATGCATGTCCAATCACATCATGATTCAGCTCATGATTTCATCTGATCCTGTCACTATCTTGTTCATCATTTGCCTGATAAAAGCACAACACTTTTACAGAACCACATTTCACCCCTGCCAGCCTGCAGAGCCACAGCTCCCACCATTCATGCCTCATACAAAGTTGCCGAACCACATTGTTTTCTCTGAACAAGCCAAGCTTGCTCCTGCTTTTGCGCCTTTCTGTGCATTGGAAATTCTCTCTTTCTGGAATTCCTTTTCCAGATTATTCTCTATGGCAAATTTCCACTCATCTTTCAAGATCACAGGGCAAGTGCTACCTTCTCTGTGATAACATGTAGGCGCATTTTTCTGGGATTGAATTGTACTTTGCATACAACTCCAGTATAGCTGTTGTTATATATTTTTTCTAAATATTTGCCTATGGTTTTGTTTCCTAATGGGTCCAAGCACTTCCTAAATACATGGACTGCATCCTTTTGCACCTTCATTGCCTCCCACAAAATATGGCTTAATAAGTAATGGCAAAGAGGTATTTTCGAATAACATGTCATTTCGTAAGTAAGTTTTCCAGGAGGCTAATTGAGACTGAGAGTTAATGCCCTTTCAGGCATCCTTAATATCGAAAGCAGCTCAGACATTTGGGGAGCTTAGAGATGAAGCACAGTGAGTCATGATGCTCAGAGAGCAAGTTCACTGCTACCCGTTACCACTTTCTTGCCAGCTTTGCTTACAACGCAGTAGCCATTCTGAATGATTTAAAAGATGAGATCGTTCTGCTTGCTCTTAGGTGTGTAAAACCTCATAATATATTTCCTCCATTGTTTCACACTTCTGAATCTTGGTAGGTGCACAGATTAATTATGGGTGGTGGCAAGGAATACCGGCTGTGATGTGCTACTGGCACCACATACCTCTCAGTTTATCCTCATGTTAAAAGCTTTGGTTCAGATTAAAAAAAAACAAGTTTCTCAATTAGGATGCAATAGAAAGCTGAGATCTTTTCCCCCTCAATGATTTTGGAGTTAGTTTTCATCTTTTCTGTTGTCATACATCTCGGGGTTTCTCTTAGCCTTTTCTGTCATGGTCTTGAGGTCAGGTATATTTATTTTTCCAGAGTAATTTGTTTTCCCATTCTATAGGTATCCAGTTTCTGAGCACTTCTTTACCTTTAAAAAGAGTGCGTAAAGCCATTTTTTAAAGCCGAGTGACTGCACATCTGCATAAATCTTGCCTTTAATTGACCTCAATGAGGCGTACACTTATTGCAGAAAGAGTGCTTTGATTTTATGGCCCTACGTCTGCACTGGTTTCTATAATAAATACTGCTTTCTATGATTCTCTTGTTAAGTGGGAGGGCAGTGATTTAAGACAAGCTCTTATAATTTTTTTTTTTGCTATTAGTATGTGTTAAATTAAGTTGATTATATGAAGCAGAACATGGGAACACATCACCCTTTAGAAACCTCTCTTTCCTGACAACTTCATCTAGTAAGAAAAGGTGAAAACTAAGAAGAATAAAAAAAGAGCTTAGGGGACCCAACTCCTTCTTCTTTTACTAAATCTGGTGAATTTTTCAGAATATCAATTGCAGGGTTTTTTTTTTAAACTTCGTATAAATTCGCTTTCAGGTCATCATATATCAGAAGCCATGAATAAGCATGGGAAAAATAATAGCAAGGATCGTTGTATCTGATATTATGGGGAGAGAAACAAAGATTGAAGAATGTATACACTTAGTATTAAGTCAAAGAGCACCACCCACTCAAATGGCCTTGATTGCAATCAACCCCATAATACTTTCTGTGTTAGTGGTAATGCCCCAGAGGATATTAGTCAATAAATATTTACTGAGTATCTGCTCTTGCCAGGTGCCATGCTAGGTTTTGGAGAAATGGGTAAGAGATGTTCTCTCTCCTAATGCAGGACATTACAGCCCAGGGAGAGCCACTGACAATTAGATAGGCAGTCACAGTGAAGTGGGATTAGGGCTCTAATCAGGGAAGTATGGGGTCTGTTGTAAGCATAGATAAAGAGTGCCTTCCCCAAACCAGAGGAGGCAGAAAGGGCTTCTAAGAGGAAGGGTCTTGAACTGCTGAAAGTAAGGATGCAATATATTTTAGAAATATTCTATATACACATGCTTAAAATGCAATAGAGTATTGCTACTGAATGAGAGTGCTGTTGTATCTCCAGAAAATGTGGCTAAGCAAACTCAGTTATGTCCTCTCAGTTCCAAAGAATTAAAGTTCCACTCTCCATATATAGTCTTGAGGAATTCAGGTATTTATTTTATCTTATAGAGCTATCCATCTCTGTGTGATGTGGAAGGCTGGGCTGTCTTTAAAGAAAGCTAAGAATACACAGAGATGAAATTCAAATTGGCAATACTCTCTTCCAGAGTAAATAGATCTTGTACCCCTATGTTAAACAGGAACAACAGAAATGAAAATTAGACCTTGCCTGCTTTTATAGATTTCAATTTTATTTCCTTTCCCTTACTGTGTCTGGGCGATTTGGCCATGATTATTTACATGACATATAAGCTTTCGTAAAGGAAATGTATTTCCTATCTATATGCCCTTAGATCAAGGGAGCCAGTGCTTCATAAATCTGTTCCTTAGCTGGCATACTCTTCAGTATTCTTAACTAAAATATAGATTTCAGTGTCCGTGAAAATCTTTGTTTTAACAACATGTAGACAGCATCCTGACAGTGAAGACAAACAGATTAAATGTAAAATTAATTGCTTTCTTTAAAAAATAACTGAATAAGAAATTGTTGATTTGGTTAAAATGGTTAAAGGAATTTGGAGGTGTTCAGATAACATTCTTGTATGGTCGTAGAAGAAAAAATTGTGTCTCAAGGGTTGCATCTTTAGTGATAAGCAACTCCTTTTATATATAATCTAGGATAAGTGGAAGGATTAGTATTTTTCTCAGTCCCCAAAGGTTATGGAAATTCTGACTGTAGACACCAAAAACAAGTTAAATTGTCCCATTATGAGCCAGTATATTCAGAGAGGCATCTGTTTGTGACCCATGTGACTATTCCTTTAATGAATATTCACTGAGCACCTACTATGTGCCAGGCACTGTTCTAAGGAGTTAAAGGTACATCCATGAGCAAACTTTTGAGAATGGTGAATACCTTGAGGTACTTATATTCTAGCAGGAATAAGCAGTTGATAAACAATAGACATAATAAACCCATAAAATGACTAGAGTGTTGGAAGGTTATAAGTGCTATGGAAAAAAAAACCTAGGGCAAGGCCAAGAGATCCGAAAGGCTTTGCACGTTTGAGTGGAGAGGGCAGAAAAGACTTCATCCTGACATTTAAGACACTAGATAAGTCTAGGTCCAATCAGAGAGAAAAACCACATAGTGCTTTAAATAGGGAATGTTTACTGCAAATAATCACTAATTAGGACAGAGAATTTGAGTATCAGGATTGGCTAGTAAGAAGTAAAGCAAACTACAAAGAATATAGGGATAGAAGATTAAGGAACAGCCACTACTCCTAGGGCTGAAATAGAGTGCCCTTCAGCCAGGACTGAGATCCAGGCCTTGTTGGGAGGCACAGTTGTGATTACTGGATAGCAGAAACACTGCTGTGGAAAAGTGTTCTTTCTAGAAGTCTACCCTCTGGAACTTGCTGGAAAACTCTTCTCTAGGGTGCTGGGGAAAACAGTTCACAGGAGTTTCCGCCAGAGGAACTCCACTGTAAGACTATGCAGATTTGGGGATCAGGGGACTGTAGACAGCTGATGGTTTTTGGATGTTTCAGGAGCCAAGTGCTAGAGAAGCTGAATGCTCTGCAGGAGCTTGGCCAGTGAACCCCTGGAAGCAAGAAGAAAAGCCCTTTCTGTTACAAAGTCTCTGCAGCATCCTCTACTGACAGAGTTCAACGTGTGCCAGCTGGCCCAGGAGAAAATATTTAAAGGGACTAGATCACTTGTCACAAATAGGAAAAGAGGAGGAGCTTAGAATTGAAAGACAACCCATCAATAACTTGCACAGACAGGAAGGAGATGAGATGTGATGTAGGCGGATACCTTGAGGTGTTCCAAGTAGAGAAGACAGTTGCTGTGAAGACCCAAAGGCAGGAGATCAATAGGTGAGATGTCATTGCAGGGGGGACTCTGTGGATGAAAAAGACAAGATGAGGATATGAGGTCAGACAGGAAAAAGAAGGTGAGACTCTGCAGGACCTTCACAGAGGCCATCCTAGGATCCTGCATCCAAGGCAGCCATTGCAGGGGGTGGAGCAGAGGGGTGTCATGATATCTTTGAAAAGAGTCACTGTGGTGGGTGTGGTAAGGGTAAACTCCTAGGGGTCATACAAAATCAGGGTGACCAGTCCGGAGGCTACGGCCATGATGCAGGTGAGAAATGATGATTGCTTAGACCACTGGAGTCTTGGCGAACAGCAGTCAGAAAGTGTTAACAGTTTCTGTTGGAACAGTTACTTATAATCCCACCTCCATTCCTTCCTTGCTAGGGGTACAGTCATTGATGTAGATAAATGGCATATAGATTTAGATAAATAGTTATATTTAGGATGCACTTGTCCTATCTATGGAAACGTTTCCATGAGGGAAGGATCCTAGCACCCCATATAGATTAAAACTCATTAAATGCATGCTGTTGATTACATTTGCATTTTGTCTTGCAATCTGAAAGGTTGGAAGCCAAGAATGAGTTTCAGTAAAAGATCTATAGATGCTTAAATTATAAACATAGCTGCCATAGCTATTGCATCAAGTAAATAAATGCAAAAGATTATATTTAACTTCCATGTTTCCAAAACACAAATCTAGCTTAGAACGCATCTGAGATAAATGCAGCCCCTAAACCCTGTCAACCTGCCCAGCTTGCCTCTCCTGCTCAGCACAGGCTCTTCCCACAACCTAGAGGTCAGTGTTCCCCTTGCCCTCCAAGTGCATCCATCCACCTCTGGCCCCTTGTCATAGCTCATGGCCTTACCTGTGTTGAAATGCTGGCCTATTTCCCCTGGCCCTTGGAAAATTCCTCATTTCCTGCCGCAGCCATTGTATTTTCTCTGAAGTAGGCTTTCTTTTCTTTCTGTGTACTCCCTCGCATAGCGTGTTGCCATGCTTGACGTTGTTCGTTTTTTTCCGTTTATCTTCTTCTGTAAGCTGTATTTCCTTACTCTTCCTTATACCCCCACTAAATTTCCTGAAGCGTGCCATCTGTAATAAATATATATTAAAGCTGACCTTTATATATGTGGGAATAAGGTTGCAGAGATTAGTTTCAAGACTACTAATTAGAGATAGATTATCTAATAATTGTCAAGGTAATTCTTATAAACTATTTTTCCAGCATTATCTACCAACTTTGGTCTGTTACCAGTAATTATTAACTCCACTAGAGTGTTTTTAGAACTGGGGAGAGCTTCTTTGCAATATGCAATATTATCTGTGGCATTTCCTACCCCTACAGGCACAATAAAATACAGACTTTATTGATACTTTTTGATACTTTTTCATACAGAAGCATAATTATTTTCCCTTAATTGTTGCATTTCTGTAGAAAATCACAGTAGATGGATTAAAATTGTTTATGATCCTTAATCTTATGGTATTTTCTGAGTAAAAATATGATACCTGAAATATGCATATACTTTTATTAATACTCAGGTTGTCACCAAATGGAGGTGCTTAAAATAAAAAATGTCTGTAGATTAAGCAAGGTACCTCCCTATTCAATTACATAAGGTACAAGAGTTTTGGGAGAGTAGAAGGTTTACTGAGGATGGCGTTGCCTGCAACTCTAAAATTATGCTAGATTGAAGCAAAACAAGAATACAGAGAGAAAGGCATGAAGTGGGCTTTATAACCATATTCTCTTGAAACTCTGAGAAGAGAATAACTTGAAGATGTTTGATAAGGAAGGGACTAATCGAAATCCAGTGTTTTATTGAGAATCCACAGCTTGATGAAACTTTTACATTAGCAAATACCCCTGAACACATTTATTTCAAACCTGAGAACTGTCCACCCTAAGGGATTATCCTGAACTAACTTGTTTGGTTACCTTCAAGTAAAAAACCAAATGAGTCACTGTGATGAGAGCAAAATTTCTCAGAACTTGGCTATTTGAAATAGTTTTCTCCATTTCCTAGACTAGTACTTGAATCTTATCTGTTTGCTTATAGACATATTCTGTACTGTAACATTCTTTCAGTTGCACTGTAATTAGCCATTCACACTGTTTTCAATTCCAAGCTGTGAACTCTTATAAAATAAGAATCATACTACTTAAATGTATGTTTGGTGCTAGTAAGTGCTCAATTAAATGTTTGTTAAAAGAATAAGTAAGAGAAATCAAATTTAATGCCAGTGATTCTACAGTGAGCAAGTAAATATATGATGGAATCCCTCCTGAGGTGGAAAAGATTAGGAAAGAACTGAGTTTCAGGCCAAAATGTTTGAGATGCTTATCAGATATTAAACGGAGAAAATAAGTGAACAGTTGGATATGGTGCTCCAGAGAACTGGGGTAGAGGATAGATATGATTTTGCCAGTGAATAGATAGTAACCCCTGGGAAAGAACAGTGAAGAGCCCATGTGTAACTCAGACCCAGGCAGGTGTGAGAGGGAAGCCAAGAAAGGAAATGGGAAGAGTAGCTGGTGAGATAAGAGGAAAACATAAAGTACATTGGAAGCGAAGAGAAAAGAAGGTATAAAGGTGCAGCAGTGCATGGTGACAGGTCATTGGGAGCTTTAATTAGGTAGAGGGCAGACATGAGACTATGAGAGCTGGCTATATAGAGGTCATTGGCGATCAGCACAAAAATAATTTGGGGAATGGTGGGGGCAGAAGCCAAATTGGAGGGGGTTGAAGAAAATGGACTGTGCAAGTGGAGAGAGGACAAATGGAACCTGAGAAGGTCGGCTATGAAAAGCAGAAGAGAAGTTGGATGTTAGCTGGAAAGAGATGAGGGGTCATGGTAAGATACATGTGTACATACTTGTGTGAATTATGGGAGAAACAAGATCATGTTAGGATGGGGATGAGACAGATACAGAAGAGAGAAACACTGAGGAGGATGTGACAGGAGATGACCAAAAGAGGAAAGTCCCCATCCAGATGACAAAGGACCTTAATGGGATTAGGACTTTTTCCTTTGTATGCAAAGAAGAGAAAATCAGGAAATGGGTATAAATTATGGTTTGGGTCTTAATTCCATCATGAGAATAAAAGAACATTTCTGTCTAGTGATGTTGCAATTATCTATGACTATGTAGCAAACCATCCACAACTTTGTGGCTTATCAATGACTGTCATTATTCTGGGGTTTGACTGGACTCAGCTGGGTAGTTCTGCTCCAGGCACTGCAGCTGAGGTCACTCGTGCTACTGAACTTAGCTGAGAGCTGGGCTGGAAGATGTTCTTTCAATCTTCAGGGTCAATCTTCATGTGGGTCCTCACAGTTCGGTAGTTTATCTTTACAGCATGGCAACCGACTGCCAAGAGTAAGCATTTCCAAGAGGACACACCTGATATTCAAGTATTTATCAAGCATCTGTGTGCACCGTACATGTCAATTCACCATTAGCCAAGCAAGTCAAAAGGTCAAAACCAGAGTTAATGTGGAAAAGGCTATACAAGATCATGCATGCAGGAAGGTGAAGTTCACTCCGGGTTAACTATCACAGGCTGCTTCTGTTTTCTTAAAGAAAGCAATGTTGTCTACTAAAAGTTGGCTGGGAATGAAATACAAAAAGTGAGACTGTCATTATGCAAACTGGAAGGACATAATAATATTTTGGGGTAGGCCTGAGTGATTGTATGAGCTGTATTCATTAACATAATAAAAAATAACATCAATATTCTATTATGATTTTGTGTGATATTCTTCAGCAGTTCTCCAATACACACAGGAAGCAGACAAACTGACAAGGTCACTTACTAATGTCTAATTCTGGGAGCAAGTATGGAGATAGCAGAAAAGTGACCCTGTATAGAATATCTATCCTTTTGTCTTTATAGACTTTCTAATTCTTCTTTAAGAGCTAATTGATTCATCACAATAAATTTAGATATTTACTATATGCAAGCCAATATGTTAAGCCCTTGAAAGTTGAAGAAAGGTACTGGACACTGTCCTTGCATCAACAAATTTAGTGGTTGAGAAAGTTATAAAGTAGTTGAAATGCTTTCTTCCATCACATAGACATTTCTTGCTTCTCTGCTATTCATTCACTATCTATACAATTTTGCCCCATTTGTCCTTTCCAGTGGAAGACCGTTCAGAACTCCCTCACATCTTCACATTTTCCTACTTGCTCTTGTGTCAGCATCCAGTCACTAACAGAGAAATTATACTTGCTATTTAAACAAACTGCTGGAGGAATCTGGAGACCAGAAACGAATGCCACCCCAATGGTGGAAAACAAGATGTAAAACAGGCAGAAACAAGTCTCTTCCCCGTCCTTCAATGGCTCAGCCTCCCTGTAGTGCCTCCTGATGAAAGAACAGAGCAGGGAGTACATGGCAAAGCATAAGCAGGTCTGCAGAGAACAACTGCAGCATCACAGAGCCAACCAGGGAAGGGTGGGATTGGAACTGTGTGGTGACACCTCAGCGACCAGCACAGTTCCTTATCACTGTCTTTGCCACCTGTCTCTTCAGTGGTCCAGGCTGAGAGGGAGAAAAGATAAGCAAGGCCAAGTGGGAAGTGACTATGCAAATGACACCTCCCACGGGCTTATGTTGAACAGATTCAATCACAGGACTGGAATTCAATATGGCATCTCACATGGTTTCACCTGAGAATAGAGTAGCTGCTGCAGTGAGGGATGTTCAATATTCAGAAATCACGGTTAACAAGAGGCTATTTGGACATGCTAGTCCCCAGAGCCAGTTTCTTATGTCCCTCTCTTTAATGCATTTCCATTTCCTGGACAAAACTGTTTGATATCTAATATGCAACAACACCAACTTTTCTTCTGTCCAACGCTGCCTTGGTGCTCCAGGTCCTTCATGCACCAAAGTCATTCTCCTCTCCGCGTGTTGGCTGTGCCGCTGTCTGTATGGGGAATGTCACCTGGAGTCCTCGCTTCTCTGCTCCTCTCCATCTCTCTCATTAGTAGACACCCTTTGAAGATGTTTTTACTTTCTGGGTATCTTCTTTGTTCTCTGTTCCTTCCATTCATCCATCCATCCATCCATCCATCCATTTCAACAATTATTGAATGCCTGTCTAATATGTGTCAAGCATTCTTTTACAAAATAGGGATGTAGCATGGATAAGACAGACAAAACCCCTTTCATGAAACTTATATTTTAAGCTTTTATTTATGTTTTAGTTGAAAACATGGATACATGAACCAAAACATAAACCAAAACAAAACATAAATATGATTTCAGATAGTGCTAAGACTGTGAATTAATAGAAACAAGGGAATTCTGTCTATGTGGTGGGAACAAGCAACATTAAATAGGTGGTCAGAGATAGTTTGCTCAGTATTTGAGTTGAGAACAAAACGATGAAAACTAAACAGCCCATATGCCGCTGTAGTCAAATATATAATTGTAATCAGAGTCACTTCCCAGAAGAAACGGAATGCTTCCTCTTTTTTTTAAAACTGGCATCCATTTATCACATTTAAGTTTTGGGGTAGATACAAAAAGGTCCAGGCTGATTGCCAGAGTCTATAATTTGCTCAGCTATTTTAAGATTCGGTGGAATTACATTGTTTGAAGGGCCTTTATTTTTCTAACAAAGACAGTTGAGCAAATAAGGCAGCATATATTGCCTAATGCATTATAGTACACATTTAAAAGATTCAGAGAAAAACAAACAAGGGTCCTCGGAAATATTACTTCCTTACCCTGGTTTCCCTGCCCTGCTTCAGTAGTACTTTGGTTACTGACTGGGTTGATGCTACACTGTGACCTCCAGGGTGGTGGTCTGAGCTTGGAGGTAGGACTGGCTTTGCCACACCTACATTCAAGGCATTTTGGATTATGATTAAGGACTAGTAGTAGCAATAAATGGATGTCATAAAGTGAGGACTTGATAATTCCACTCTTGGGTTCATTTTAATTTCCTGTTGCTGCTAACAAAGTACCGAAGACTTACTGGTTAAAATTATAAAATTCATTATCTGCTAATTCTGCTGACACCAGTCTCACTGGGCTAAATCACATCAGCAGGATTGTATTCCTTTCTGGAGGATGTAAGGACAACTCTCTTTCCTTGACTTTTCCAGATTTGATGGGTCCTAAACACTCCTGAGTTAAGACCCTTTTCCTCCAACTCCAAAGCTAACAAGAGCTGGCCGAGTCCTCCTGCCACATCGTCTGACCTTGTGTCTCTTATCACATCTCTTCCTCACTACAACCTGGGGACACATCCTCTGTTTTAAAGATTCAGGAGATAAGATTGGATTTATCTGGATAACCCAGTCTAATCTCCTGTCTCAAAGTCTTTAACCTTATTTATATCTGCAAAGTCCCCTTTGTCATGTAAGGTCATGTATTCAGATTCCAGGTTTTTAGATATGAGTATCTTTGGGTATTCCATGATCTGCCTTCCCCATTTTCTCTTTAAATTTGTGACTGTGACTTCTAAGAATGTGTGGAGTCTCACCAGACAGAGCCATTCCTTAATGAGACTAATCTGATTCTTAGGAATGGCTAAGGAGAACAGACATGTTTTCTTAGCACTGTGACACCACTTAGCTTCTGACAAAAAACTTGGTACATCTGTAGGCTGAGTACCTTTGTGACATGCTACAGGAAATCTCCAGCCTGTTTGTTTTTTTGCAACTGCAGTTTAAATCACCTCTTGAGGATGGTCTATGACAACCTGGAGAAATTGTTTTTATTATATTGGGAGGTGGAGGCTGTCTTTTTTTCGCTTTCATTGTTGATGTTTAGCATCCTCCCCTTCTGCCCTTTTGATGCATTCCAAATGGTTCTTGGGAGGAAACTCTGTTGATAATTCTGATTTCAGCGGCTCTTGCTCTGGGGACTGACTTGGGCCTTGTCTTTGATATTGTGCTTCTCTAATCATAATCCCGAGTTTCTGAAATATGAGTGTCAGTAGTGAAAAGACTTGCCAACTCTGTCACTCATTTATCACTGAGAGGATGCTTTTAAGGAAGGTCTTAAATGAAGGCATTGTACAAATGCCAAAAAAAAAAAAAAAGTGCTATGTCTGGGGATTAGTGAAAGCTTCCCATTGTCTGACCTCAATTAGAAAAGGCAGAAATATTTCTAAGGATTGCTTTCGAGACGCCTGAAGTGGCTTGCTGGCTGTTGGAGTTAACTCTCTCCTAAGCTGCAGCTCTGCCATTAGCGATCTAGGGGCCTCATTCCTTTACTTCTCTTTGGAAACTCCCCGTGAATTTATGTACGGCTGTCTCCTCAGTGCTGGTGGTTGGATTTCAACCTGCATTTAGTGGAGGTGAGGAGTAACCATATGTGCAAAACTAAGGGAAGGAACTTTAAAATCTCCAAAAAAGATGTATAAACATACGATTAAAATGTTTGGATTGGAATGAAATGGGTTTTCTCAACCACTTTCTTTTTCCTTATTACACTGTGACACATATAAGGAGCCTCTTAAGATATATTTTTCCTAATCACCCTGCCATGAAACTTTTAATGCTACTGATATACTGTATATATTTGTTAATATGCTGTATGGATATCTCTTCTTTTATAAATGAAAAGAACATGTTTTGCTTCTGACCCAATAATTAATTTTCACCCCTTTGGGGAAGAGATAACCCCAGTGAAATGCATGATATAAATTGAAGAGCTATATTTTATTTTATATTCTCCCCAATTTAATAATGTTATAATTAGTTATTTTAAAAGTGAAATCTGATCATGACACAAAATCATGAAAAAGAACAGCCAAATTCTCCCAAGGCATAGATATATAAATATACGATATATGCAAAAATATAATTTTGTAAATCATGATCATTTTTTATGTCAACAGGTGTACAAACATAGTATTCATAGAATTCAGAGTACTTAATTATGTAGTTACAATGTCTCATACATTAAGTACACAATACTTTTGCCAGATAACTTATTCTGAGAGAAACAACACCCGGATCTAAAGCCTTGTACATATCTTTTCATACATGACTATTTCCTTAGGATCCATGCCTACAAGCACAATCCTCCAGGCAAAGATAAATCACTTTTCAAGGCACTTGATATGTGGATGCTAAATTGCTCACCAAAAAGCATGGTTCCATTCAAAAACCATCATCATAGCAAAATGTGGACAGGATCTGGGTCATAGAGTGGTCTCTTTCCTACCAATAAAACAACTGCATTTGCAGGCAGATGATTGGGCATATTTTTAGAGGGTATAATTGTTCAATTGGAACAGCAACACTCTGGAGCAACCAGGAATTGGAAAGAGATTTGTGATGTGTTCAGAATTTTACATGTGTATCTTGGCTCAGCAAAACCATAGGGGTTTTTGTGGACAAAGGGGCAGGAAAAATAATTAACATCCATTTTTTTTTACTTATCCACTCCAATTTCCTTTCTTATTTTTTATTATTTTTAAACTGTCTGCACATTTTATACCAGCTTCTATAAATGGATTTTCTGTACAAGTCTGAGATGGCAGAAATGTGGGCAACATAGGATGTACCTTCCAAAACCTTTTTTGTGGCTTCTTAGGAACTTAGCAATTCAACAAATATTTACTGAGCAACTACTAGGTGACAGGCACTGATATAGCAGTGCCTGAAACAAGTCCCTATCATCAGGGGTCTATGTTCCAGTGTGAGGAGGCAGACAATAAGCAAATAGACATCGATCTATGATATGGTGGCAGTAAGTGATGAATGCTATGAAGAAAATAAGAGAGTGAGTGATGGACAGAAGGAGAAGGCAGGGGAATAACTATTTTAGATAAGGTGATCAGAGAAAACCATCTGAGTAGAATCGAAATGAAGTGATGGAGAAGCCATGCAGCTATCTAGGGCAAGAACATTCCAGACAGTGGGAAGAATAAATACATGACACCTGACCATGAGTGGCAGTTAGAATTAGGAAGGAGGCTGGCGCAGAATGAGTGAGGAGCACAGGGATAAGAAAAGAACGTGGAAAGACAACCAAGGGTGAGTTAATGCACAGCCTTCGAAGATACAGTGAAGACTCTACAACATCTCCAACATTGAATCACTGCAGTCATCCATTCAGCACAGACCTTACAGCTCCTGCTATGTCCCTGAGCCCTGGCTAGACATGAGTATATAAGGCGATGAGGAGAGACAGGGCTCCTGGAGCCAGCATTCCCAAGAAGACACAAGTAGGGGCTATCACTGTGTAGTGTAATGTGCCGTCGTGGGTGAAGGAGAGAGTGCTACCTGGAGCACAATAGCAATTCACCTAGATAGCTGGAATATAAAACTCAGTATATTTGTAATAGGAAAATATTTTTCTTTTAGTAGACTGCACATATCATTCTATTGTTGCATATAGTATGTTATTTTTAAATTAAAATGTTAAATTATCTGCTCACCCCAATGGGTTGGGTCCTGGGATTAGGGGCCACATCTTTTCATGTGTTTCTTTCAGTTCAGCTCTGCTTCTAGAGCAGGCTTTCCCCAAGTTCATGGCAGTGAACATACAATGCAAAGGAAATAATTTTATTAAAGTCAGGCTGGCTATCTTTGGAAAGTTCTGGACTCAACTGGACCTTACCTAAAGGATCAGAATTGTGATGATGGAAAGCTCATGAGAAATCTGGAAGATGGGGTGGGAAGGAAGGAGTGGCAGGGGCAGTTGGGATTTCTGGTGCTTTTCCTGTGTGTTTTGTCAGTTGTGAGTCTCACTTGCTGGTAAATAGTTAGAAATTATATGTGTTTTGTTTCCTCTTTAAATGGTAAATTCACTGGGGGAAAGAACAGTTTCTGCTATTGCTTTGTGTGGGTGTATGACAAATGATACATAAATGAGGAAAACAATTCTCATTTGAATCTGTTCAAAGAAATACATAGAAAAATTCCAGAAATCCAGGGCATGTGGCTTCCTGCTCATTCTAAGGGCATTTACCATATGCATCCAATGCCTCAATTATCTCCATGACTCAGGGATTTCTGTTACTGTTTCAAGCAGCCTGCTGGCGTAGCGCACCGGAAAGCTCTTACACTCTAGACTGAGTGCCGCGTACTTGAGTGTGATTGTTGGAGGCTTTCAGGACATGGGTTTGATTGCAAAGAATGCTTATCTCCAAGGTAACACCAACATTCCTATTGACTAAGAACAGTTTGTCTTCCTTGTTTGGGTCTTTGTGCTATTCGGAAAGCATTACGGGGGCAAATTTGCCTGAGAACCTTCCAGTCTAGCAAGTGGAAGAGGCGGCACTATTCCCAGTTGCCTTCTGTGCTTGTCCTGTGTAGTTGGTGCCTGCTGAGCAACCCATCCTGAACCATGTTCTGTTAAGATTAACTTCTCCTCATGTGATCTCCCTACCTGTACATTTCCAGTACCATGTTCCTTTCTAGTGGTTTTGTCTCTCCCTAAAGGATCAGCTTAGCCTGCGTAAGCTCGGGCTGCATCTTTTCTCCTGTTTTAATTGTGACAGATCTTCGTTGCTTCTCCCCATATGATGATCAGTTCATTCTACATGGATCACAGATATTATCTGATGATAAGACAGGTCTACCTGCTTATCTACTTCATTGCGAAGTATTTCTGAAATGACATTTAATAAAGCGTGTTTAGAATGAATGAGCACCATGAATGCTTATGTATTTTTGTTTGTAACCTTGCGGGAATTCTAATTTCATTCTGTGCTGGGAGATACTCTGTATTAGGCACTGTGCTAGGAGCTGAGGAGACAGAAGGGAGGAAGACTGACATGATTTTTCTATCCAGGGGAGGAGTAAGATAGTAAACAGTCAGTAACGGAAATGAATGTTCACCCAGAAATGGAGGCCCGAAAAAGAGGATGGTTCCAGGGGAGATTATTTTGAGGTTGAATTTCCAAGGAAGAGCTCCCTGAGTGAAATTAAACCAAGACCCAAATGTTATGCAGAAGGGGACAAA